>NW_027175821.1:3913620-3933620 GCF_023055335.1 Clinocottus analis
ATCTAACTGGAAAAATATATTCTCAAATAAATAAATATAAAACATAAATATATATATCTAAAATGAATAAATAAATTGTTACATCTTTTCCAACAGGTCTGGACACAGGTAAGACAACCCCCCCAAAAAACTGAATTCCTTCAAACAAAACCTCCTGAACAAACAGCTTTCTGACACAAAACCCAAATCAAAAGTAGCATTTCAGTCCAGGATGAACTCAGCTGATGTCCCCGTCTGACCATGACGTCGCATCCCTGATCGCTCAGCTCCGTTTCCCGTTCCTCTCCTATTCCACGCAGGTACTTTTTTTTTTTTAGGGTCGTCTGAAACAAACAGCCCCCTCATGTCGAGCGTGCAGACATTCTCGCCCGTCTTCCCGACTGCTGAGAGATGGCCCCGTGCATTCCTCCAAAGAGGCCCCGGTGCCTTCATCCCTGCAGTGTCGGGGCCGCCGTCCTCCATCCTGCGACCGGCCTGCGTCCCTCGTCTCTTCTCTGCTCCCCTGCCTGCAAAAAAGGGGCTTTTTTTTTTTAAAAAAAAGCAGCTATTCCTGAAGTGGACCGGGCCTTTCGGGTCTCAGCTGTGTCCCAGGATATCCCTGTACAGCTCCGGCACACGGTCGGGGTCCACAGGTCTGGGCAGGAAGTGCGTAAATTTCTGGTGCCGCCTGGATTTCGTCCCGTCCCTCGGCGTCCCGTCTTTGTTCAACGCCACAAAATAACGTGTCCCTTTGTCTCCGTGTTTGTAGAGGTTGGAGGAGTATGTGTTGTACCAGTTCTCCTCAAACTGCTCCTTGAAGACACACTCGGCTGTGAGCTTCTCCTGAAAAGCAAAAGAGCAAGACGTTAAAAGAAGACTCCTGACTTGTGATGCATGTACAGAAACACATGCGGCACATTTCATTATTTAAAAAATAAGAGTATCTTCTTGAAAATAAAACTCAATAAAAGCCTTGTGGGTCCAAAAATGAGGATTTTGGGGCGACATGAAGAAGCAAAGCTGGTACTTACTGATCCATACAGCTCTCCTTTGTCGTTCATCCCCAGATAGAGACCACTGTCCACACCTCTAATGCTTATCAACCCAACGGCGAGGCTTATGAATTCCAAAATACCTGAAGAAGACACAAACAGTGGTTCAGGACACGCTTTGACAAAGATGAACTAATATGAAAACACAAAACAAAATGAATTCTATTGACACAATCAATTTTAAAATGAACAGAATATCATCATCATATTGTTATTTGTACCGTGTTCACTCTTTTATTGTTGCGGATTCTTTCGACAATGATATAAAAGTATGACATAAGAGTTGAGCACTTTCTATGTGTTGCCTTATATGTTATATTGATACGTCAAATGTGTTTACCGGAACGACTGTGGTCCTTCCTCGTCCCCTGCACCGTGCCGTCCGGAAGTATTTCCAGATGAAACCCGGTCCTGCAGTATAGCTGTCTCCTCCTGAGGATCCCTTGGAGGTGCGTTAAATCCGCCGCGGTGCTGCGGGACAGCCTGTCCCCAGGTAGCAGGTGCTCCCCGAGGAGCGTCGGACTGTCCCCGAGCGGGGTCAGGAGGAAATGGGACCCGACCTGCGCGACGCCGTCGATGCCGTGCAGGACGCCTCCAACTTCCCCCAAACCAGCAGCAGCAGCAGCAGCCATCGCAGTCAAAAGCTCAGCGGGTAAAGTTCAGCACAGCGAGGAGGTCCGGAGGGAGCGCTCGTGCGTGTAGTGGACTACCTGGTCGCCGCTGTCACTTATTGCATGTTTACGTCCACCTTCACTTAGCGCGTGCACCCGTTGCGCAAGGACACGCGGATTTCTCTCCTTTCTGACATGAAACACTCACACAGCTGCGCCGATTCCTCCCCCCTTTCTCTCTCTCTCTCTTTTTCTCTCTCCTTTTTCTCTCTCTCGCTCTCTCTCTCTCTTGTTTCACCGATGCGCCTTCATCAGCTGGGTGGTGCTGGTGGTGTTGGGCTTCAGAAAGCAGCCCTCATGTTGCATGTACCTGTCCGCGGCGTGCTGCGTCGCTGGAGCCGCTGGAGGAGAGAGGGCACCCGGCAGGGAGACGATCCGGTGTAGTTCAAGTGCGGAATAAACGCTGCAGCGCAGTGCAGGTAAAAGGAGCTCCTGTAGGTTTTTGCGCTCAAAGTGGCAGGGCTGGCGAGGCAGGTGCAAAACCACAGGACTAGTAATGGGCGGGGCTGTCACAGCCCAGACGTGCCCTGGCAAGGATCGTTTTTCCTTCTCCCGGGGCATAAAATAAGAGAGGCAGAGAGCAAGAGAGAGAGAGAGTTGATGGTGGGTTGTGTTAAACTGAGCACCTGCATCACTTTAAATTCAACTAAAAACGTGCAAACACTACGTGACACTTAAAACCAGCTCGTTTCCGGTGACATGTTTCCACGACACTTGGTGCGACGGTTTTCAACATTTCCCCCTTCACTCTCAGCGAGTTGTGTGACGATCTCGTAATCCCAGAGCGACTTTGAAGTACCCACGGCGTGGTCTCGCGAGCTCGGAAGCAGCCAGCCAGTCAGCCGGCTCGAGCTGCTTTTTCAGCTCCTGCTCTCTTTGCTGTGCGCGCGCGCGCGCCTCTGTGTGTGTGTGTGTGTGTGTGTGTGTGTGTGTGTGTGTTATCAGTTCACGACGCCTCCAGTGTAAACAGCCATGGCTGCCCTGCGCAGGCTTATCCCGCTGCTCGCTAGCAGGTTAGGAGCGGGCGCGCTCGCCGCTCGTCGACCCGCTTCCTCCCGGGCGAGCAGAGCGCTGAAAGCTGCCGCGGCCGCGGCGGCGTGCGTCACCGCCGCGGCCGGAGCCGCGTACTATTACCGCCGCTCGCTCGCCGGGAGACGCTCCGGCTTGAAGAGCCACGTCGAGGCTCGGCTCTTTCATCTGGCGCTGCCATCGGTTTCCGCCACCGACAAGGTACAGTCTGTCAACGCGTCAGAGCATAACGCTCCGCTCACGTCGCCTCGACGCCGCCGTGACCAAACGCTTCACTTTGCATTTCATTTTGTGTTGTATTTTTGTTGTTTTTTTTTTGTCCTACATTCATTCCAGTAACGAACGGAGCATCTGCTATTAGATCTGCTCGTGCACGTGAAGCTACTAATAACGTTAATGTGTCGTCAACACGAGGAGCTGTCCCCGACCTTTGGTGCTGAAATGGCAAAAAAAGGAAGAAAAAAAACCGGTCTCAGATCACGTGACCTCATTGCTTAGTCATACGTGAGGCTGCTGACTGCTTTTTTTCTGAATACATGTCGCATAATTAGTTTTTATTGTAAGAAAATGAAGATAAAATATGTATTTATATCGATAGATACGTTATAATATATTCACTTTTTGTAAGTGCTATAGACAAAATAACAAAAACACTTGACTGTGTAAAACAATACAATATTAGTGGTGTTGATGGTGCTGGATTTAGGATGCTCCTGTTACATTGCCCCAGCCCAAGGATATTAAATAACACACACACACACACACACACACACACACACACACACACACACACACACACACACACAAACACACACACAAACACACACACACACACACACAAAACGTTTTGGATAATTGATTACTTGTTTAAGTCGTTCCAGCTTCTTTTCTGTGTTTGACGTTATTCTAAAAAAAACATGTTTCGACCTACTTCCAATGGACTTAATTAATCTAAACTATATTACAGATTGATCAGAAATAAAATAATAACAATTAGCATATTATCAGGAAATATTGCCACATTTTCTTATGAAATGTGTTACCCGTTCAAACATTTTCTAATTGATTAATCGATCACTTAATTAATCGTTCCGACACAATATGTTGCAGGTTTTGCATCATTACGATAACTCTTTGCACTCCATCGGGTGTTCATGTTATTTTGTCCGCCCTCTACAATGTGTGTCTGCTCCTTAACAACCCACACACCGGCTCAAGCAAGTATCTAAGTCTCTTCAGCTCAGACACGTGCTGACCTTGTTGACAGGATTGCAATAGATCACACGGGAGGCAAACAAACAAGTAAAACCTTGTCTGGTTCGCACACCTCGACCAGCAGATTCCTTGTTTCTCATGTGCGGGTTGGAGGTAGGACGGCGCAACGGGCCGCAGGAATTCAAGGACGCAGGAAACTGGACACTGGGGCTCGGCGGAGGGGCTGACATCCGATGAGAGGTGGGGGTGGTTAGAGGGGGTTTAATGGTGAAGCAGAGGGGGGCACACATTCCCCGGGTGTCCGCTCTGTGCCCAGTGGAGCTGGCACTGAGCCACGTGACAGAGAGATCCCCTCTGTCCTCACCAACACAGTTCTTCTGATCTGGCTGGGTTTTGAGCAGTTGTAGGGACATTATCTGGTGCGCAGGGTTGACAAATATGGCCGACGTAACATGCACCCCATTACTGACTTACAGCACGGTCACGGGGCCCCTTTGTGGCGCCACGTGAGCGAAGCTTTCCGTGACGAGGAAAGCTGCCACGGAGTTCATAAAAAGCATCTTTCAGACGGTGTTTTCACTCTTGATTTGACTTTTTTCCTGATGTTTGTGTGTTTGCAGACTCGTCCCTACGGTCTGGACGATGGAGACGTGTACATGTCGTCCCATGAAAACCGATTCCGCCTCTTCAGCTCGGTGGAGTTCGAGGGGCAGCTCTACATGACGCCGCTCAGCTTCATCGAGTCCGTCACTTCCAATGAACCCAAGAGTGAGTTCACCGCCGCTGCTCAGCTCCCTCCCACGACGCTAACCACCCTCCATTACCGACGCTAGAGCTGAACAACTCATCAATTAGTCCATTGACAGAAGCAGATTTGAACAATCAATTCATTGTGCTAACATTTGACGGTTTGCTCTCTTTCGTCGTTGAAAATTGAACGTTTTTGTGACTTTCGACCCTGAGGGATTTGACATTTTAATTTAATTTTAGGGATCAGATAATTCATCTCAAATAAATAATCAATAACGTCAATATTCATTCACACATCTCAAGAACCTCACAAGTCAGAGTGCTAATGAATTTGAAAGTGAAGGAACACATTGATGTTGTCTGACGCACAATCTTCTCACAAGAGGAAACAACCATTTTGGTTCATTTATTCATGCAGGAAGGCTTCTTTGAGATTAAAAATCTCCTTTTTCCAGAGCGTCGTGGCCGAGGGAGCAGCAACACATAGTGTCACACAGTATCAGACATGCAGATGAAACAGTGACAGAACATTTTTAGATCACAGCATGAGACTCGAGACGAGACTCGACAGTCGTTCTCAAGTTCTCGAGCGCCTGAGAAGGTTCCTGGAAAGGTTCCTGCGTGGAACCGGTCTAATTCAGTTCGTCTGCAAAAGGCAGAGGACACGGTCTCTGATGTGATCACATCATTTCAAGACTCCAACTTTCCGTTCTTTCCTTTCTTTAAGTGCTTCAAAGCCACGCTGCATCTCTTAATCAGCCCCATTTGTCAGCGACCATTTTTTCCCGTCAAGTCATCAGATGAACCCTCTCCGTCCTCTCATTACTTCGAGATCGAACAAATGAAAAAAAAGCCCTTGTGTTTTCCTCCCAGGACGTTACTTGTGTTGCAGAGTGCCTGTGAAGTGTCACCGTCAGGGCCTCAGTCATAACACCTGCATAAAGATAGGCATCTTTTCCCAGCAACCCCACTTTTATGGCTCATTTATGTGGCAACAAACTCGCAGAGACCCAGAGAGACCAAACGACTTCAGCATGGACGCCATAAATGTAATGATAAGACATTCGGATCACTGTGATTGATTATGGTGGCAGGTGTGTGTGTGTGTGTGTGTGGCCTGCTGTAATGTGTCTTGGACATGTCGAATTTAATGAGCGCGGTAAGTGAGGGGCACTAATGTGTTAGCATACCGCGTGCCATTGTTCTCTAATGTGTTGCAAAATAGCCGTGATGGTGTTTTATGGTTATACTGTGGCTGTAAAAAGAGACGTGTTTCTGAGCGGATGAAGGAGGTCCGGACATTTAGAAGTGAATTAGAGTCAAAAGGTTTGAAGTGCCATCATGTAACTTAGTCATATCACATCCATAAGGTGTGTTTTTTTTATGAAACAATAAGTGAAACGAACAAATTAAGGAAAAGAAAAGCTGACAAACTTCTCGCAGCAAGCCGTCGCTCGGCAATCATAATCCCATCTTTAAGCACGGGCTTTAAAATGTGTCAGCGCAGGTTATTGTCACTGTTATCGACGCCGTTTTTCCCGGGCCAGTTTTTTCCTCCTTCCCTTTTTACAACGCCTCCATCTTATCTTCGGCTTTATTGACCATCGGAATGCGTCCGCCGAGACGTCCGTCCACGTGAACGCCCGTTTTCACTTTTGTTTCCCGGTTCTTTATTCTTAATACACAATTCACCGTCGAAATAAGTCACCAGGTATTCAGATAATTTACTTAAACTGTAAAAAATACTGCGCTACGCCTTCGTTACATTTAATTGTACATTTAATTTAGCTGACGCTTTCATCCAAAGCGACTTACAATAAGTGCTTTCAACCGTGAGAACAAACTCAGAACAACAAGAATCAAAACAGTACAATTTCTTCAATAAAGTCAAACTACAAAGTGCTTTCAGTAAGAGACATTTAAGTGCTACTCCCGCGCTACCTTCCTTATTCAAGGTGTGTTTTTATTTTGCGATGGAAGATGTAAAGACTTTTGTAGCCTTCAAAACCTTTTACTCCAGTAAAAATATGATCAGCTAATTTTGATTAAAGCATCAAAAGTCATTAATCAGTGAAATGTTTCCCGTCTGGATTAATATCCCGATTCATGTGTTTTACTGCTGCAGATGTTTTAACTCCTTTATGAACTGTTTGGCTAGTTTACTCGACACATAAGCATGATATTTTTATGCATTATATTCTATAAGATCATCGTGTCGTCGTCTGAGAACCACGTTTCTCTAAAAAAAGTCAACTTCTCACGAGTTTTCAGCTTCGTGACGATGCATTTCAAGAGAGAGTTTAGAAGAAGAAGAATGTTCTCAACCAATAGAGGTTCATCAGTTTATCAACATACATGTTTTGTATTTGTTCACTGAACAGGAAAGGTGTGAGAAAGTGTGATCTGGACTGTAACTAAAGCTCAGACGAATGTAGAGGAGTAAAAAAAGCATTTACCTCTGAGCTGCAGTGCAGAAGTAGAAATAAAGGTGCATGAAAAGTAAATACTCAAGTTAATCTCAAGTAAATGTTGTGTGAAAGTCTTCCAGCCGACACTGACTGTGACCCTTGTTTCCTTCAGGTAAGAGAGCGTGGAAGTCCCTCACAAAAAAGGCGAGTTGCTCTGTCATCAAAGCTGTTTAACTGAATCTCTTCATCTGTGTAAAACCTCTGTAATTACGGTAACGCCGGCACACACAGCGCATTACCTTGTGATTGCTCTGGATTTAGAAATGAATGAGTGATTTGGGATTTTCTTCTATCCTGTCAGGACTTAGACAAGATGCTGGCCGATACGCCGCCGGTTTGGAAAGGATCATCCAATTTGTTCAGGAATCTTCGCGAACGAGGTGAAGTAACCCGCTCCGGCTCTCCACGAGCGCACGGTGACTTTAAAGTTCCCCCTTTATGCTTTTATATTTTTAAAGGCCTGGTCCAGAGTGTGCTCTTCAGAGTGGTGCGTGTCAACCTCGTATTTATATATATATATATATATATATATATATATATATATGTACTCCAGAGCAGTGAGTGCGTTGTAAATACTATCTTATCTCTCCATCGCAACGTTATGTATTTGTTCTCAGGTGACCTCTGCATGCAATGCTCCATTTATTTTTTACATAATCTTCTGACGCGCTTCCTGGAATAAAGGAAAGAAGTCATTTGGGGCAAAGTGTTGGGAAAAAGTGGGAAAATACTTGAAAGAAGTTGTTTTTATTTAGCTTTGCGTGCTTCATTGTACATTGCACTGTGTTCAGCGTAACTGTAACAGTCTTCTTTGAATAAATCAAGGTTACATTAGCAATTAATATCAATAGTTAATTTAACAACTCCTCTATTTTTCCTATAATTTATGGATGGATCTACACACATGGATCTACATGCATAAAGTTTGCACATTTTGCATCACGATGAAGACCGTTAGCGCTGAAACAATCAAATCGGAGTCAATAAATCTATATAAAATTAAAACATTTGGCATCCAATGCACCGGGAGAATCTCACTTTACTTTAAGCAGCTTGTGAAATACGCCTGCACTCTTCGCCTGCTAACTCCTAGCATATGCAGGCTCCTCGCTAACTCCTAGCATGAAGAAAATGAAGTCGTTCGCGTGAGCGAAGATCTTTTTTAAACTTGCCCACCTGGACCTGCAGACCTGGACCAGTGGAGCATCAGATCTCGCTGCTCTGCTGCTGCTCTGCTGCTGCTCTGCTGCTGCTCTCGTGCTCTCCTCCTCTGTTGCTTTAGCTAAGTGCCAATGCTGGGATTTGGGGCTTTTAATCCTGCTGTTAAACGTTGCGGCTTTGTCAGGAGTCGAGGTGGGAGGGTGGGGGGAGAAAAGGGACCGGATTGATCTGCGAACAAAGCGTCGCTTTGGAGAATGAGGGAGCTGTTTGAACCCCGACTATGTCGAGACACGTCCCGCCGGCCAAACCCCCCCGATCACCACGGACATTATGAAGCCTAAGAATGGCATTGGATTACATCTCCGGGACTGCCACTCTGTATGAAGTGTTGCTGAGGAATTCTTTGTATTGTCTAACAACATCTACTTGAGCTCAGAGGCTGAGCTGCAGGGAGGAGGAGGAGGAGGAGGAAGAGGAGGAGGAGGGTGAAGGTGTGTGGTATTGGTGAAACATGGCTGGAATCTTAAAAGTTTTTTTCTCTCTCTCTCCTTAACCCATTTAAGCTTTAAAAGCCTTTGAAGCCAGAGATCTGTTGTCAGCATAAGGCCGTACCTGCCAAACAGAGAACTGCGATGACGAGAACTTTTTTTTCTTCTTCTTTCGGATGAACTTTGTCTAATGGCATGCATCACTAATTCTCTTTTCACACCTCAGTTTGAACATGTGTTTAAAGAAATGACATCTTTGTTTGCTAGTTTAGTTTTTCCTCCCCTCCTCCTCCCTCTCTCCCTCCGTACCTGAATTCTTTTCCCATAACACCCGGAGCAGTCACCCAGAACTATCTGCGCTCGATTCTCTATCTGCCCGAGCAAACAAAAGCTTGGGAATGCTTTCAGAGTCGGGAGAGGGGAGAAGCCTCCCCGAGTCCAACCGCGATGTCTCTCTTGACACTCGCTCTTCTCCGTGTCACACAACAAAAGGGGAGCTCGAAGGACGCGACACAAAAAAAACAACCCTGAGTCGGCCGCTCCCAATCAGTGACAGATCACTTGAGAATGTTTTACACCTTGTTACCCGAACGCGATCAGAAGCCGCGGGCCCTAAATTTGTTTGGGTTTGTGTCCAGATAGGTCAGCAAAGTTGTAAAGCCTGTGTTTGTGTGTGAGTGGAGGCGGGAGGACACACACCAAGCATGAGGTAAAAAAAAAGAAGCACCTTTTAAGATGTTATCGGTGAGGCCGAGAGGATTACTCTTGTCTTAAGGCGTGCACTGTTTCTTTGGATGGCTTATTCATCTCGGGCGCATGACTTTGAACATCTGTAAACACCCTCAGCTCACCGGCTAATGCCATCGGATACGGTCTTGTGTGGACAAGAGGTCAGTTTAGCTTAGGTTTGTCAGCTTAACAATTGTTTTTTGTTCTTTTTTCTCCCCCCCAGGTGTCATCAGCTACACCGAGTATCTGTTCCTGCTCTGCATCTTAACAAGCAAGTGTCTATTTTAACAGACTCAAAGGAGGATCTTTTTATTAATCATTTAGAGATTAAACAGTGTAATTTCTTGTAATTTCTTTTGGTTTCAGAGCCCCACGCCGGCTTCAAGATCGCTTTCAACATGTTCGACGCCGACGGGAACGAAATGGTGGACAAAAGGGAGTTCATGGTGGTGCGAGCCTCGTCTGTATTCAGATGTGGTAAAATGCATTTTTGATCCACCGCGTCGCATTTCGCGTAACGACTCGTCCTCTTCTCTCCAGCTGGAGGAAATCTTCCAGAAGAAAAAGGTCAGAAAGGAAGTCGCCGAAGATCCACAAAGATATGCCATGAAGGTATGAGTTGTTTCCAAACTTTTAATGTACTAACAGCATGGCGAGCGTAGCGTAAAAAGGGCTTCCTGCTAATTATGAACACACGATAGATTATTGTTAACTTTGCAGTTTCCCTTATTGTCTTTTTTCTTCTTCAGTTTTGTGGTTTTCAGCGGGAAAAAACCCACGCTACTTACGTTAAAGTTAGCAGCTAGCCAGCTAAAGGGCAGATATGAGTGGAGACTGAGTTGGTGTAGACCAGGACAGAGCTAAAAGAAGATGGATATTGGACTTATATTTGTGAGGTGAAAGAAACGTGACTCTAAATCAACTCTCATGTTGCTCAGCGGCTGCTAGCTGTGTAAACAAGTAACTGTTTGCTAACACTTTAAACGTCGAGTCCTTTGAGCTGCGTCTGCTGCCCCCGAGTGGCCAAAAAGTTATTATTTTAAACCTGCATTCATTTAATTTGGCCACTTGGGGACAGCGCAACAAACTGTTAACACAACAAAGACACATTGTTGATGTGTTTACACTTCAAGCAGACGCAGAAGAAAATGAGCATTTCTTTAGAGTTGTGTTTGTGCCGGCTGTCCAGCGTCTTTTAGCCGTTTGAGTTTCCACTAAGTCCTGAGGGAAATAATTGCCTCTTTAGCTAATAATAACGACGCCTTGCTCACTGGCGAGTTCCTCACTTTGTCTGTTAGCTGTTTGGTTATAATAACGGTTTATCAGAGCTTTAAAACGGTAAAGTTTTGGGGCTGAAAAACCAAAACTGCTCCGTTTATCTGACAGGGAACTACACAGTCAAGTGAAACTCTTTGGGGTCGTTGCTCAGTCGTTTTTACTCGTTATTAATGCAGCTTAACATGCGTCCTGAATCTTAAATTTGAACTAATGTCTGCCGCGACGGGGCCTTTGTGTTCCTGGAGAGGCTTCAGGAGGTGAACGGGGTCATACGGGGCAAAACATGTCTGAGGCTTTCATCTCTTTAAGGCCGCTTTTTGTGCCGCATGCAGGTGGATGTAAACAGGCAGAGCTGAACAGAGCGATAAGAGCGACTCTTTGAGGTCTTATCGCTCACACACACACACACACACACACAACATGGAGGAGCTTACTCTGCCGGGGACAAACGTTAGCATCTCTGGCCGGTCTCGCATTAATCTGAAGCCCGTATAACACATCAAACAGATCATTAGAAAGGGCACTCGAGATTTGGAAACATCACGGCGCTTTTTGCAAGAAGATAAAGTTGATGGTCGCGTCGTGTAAATGTGACTGTAAAGTAAATCAATTGAAGCATCTTCCTGTTGTAAAATACGCCGTGAAATGCTTGTTTTTTAACATTTATTTCAGAGCCTGCAGCTGTACGGTCCATGCTCATCGCAGCCGCACAGTGTACGTATTGTTCTCTCTCTCTCTCCCTGAAGGGAAATGTAACCGTTCTGCTTGTTGCATGCATTTTTTTTGGACAATGTGCTGTTCCCAAAGCGGAAATCTATTTTACGCACAGAAAACCCTGCATGAGTGCCTGTTACCAGAAGATAACCTCAGCAGCAGGATTTAACACACACCACTGTGTAATGCAGCATAATCTGGCCTTGTCTTTGTGTGTTCGTGTGTGTGTGTGTTTAGTGCAGATGATTCATGCACTTGCCTTTTTTGTCAGCATTGGGCGAGAGATTCCACCTCAAAAAAGCTTTTACCTGAAGGAGACCCCCCGTGTTTTATTTTTACAGTTCCTTGAGGAGCGGTGTTTGGGCTCAGGTTACCTTTTGTGATGGGTTTGACCATGAAGATGCCAGTCAGAGAGGAACACTGTGAAGAGCACTCAACACACACACACAAGAGCAGACACACACACACACAGACCCGTCTGTTTGAAGACTTTACCTCGAGGTGTGTCTTCTTTTTTTGTTTTGATTCCCGCTGTCGTACTGTAGGTATGTTTCCAGCAAAAAGTTCAAAAGTCAAACTCTTTTCAAAAACACGGGTTTTCCCCCTCGGGCGCGTCCTAATTACACGTGTTTCAGGATCTTTTCACGGGACGAGTTGCATTAAAGACTTGTTCCGTAATTAGCTGTGGGATCACGTCGTAAATCTCTCTCTCTCTCTCTTTTGCGACGAGGCGCAGAGCTCGGGCTCGCGTTCGCCCCGTCAGGCTCGAGAGATGAAAAAACCCCCCCAAAAAAAACAAAAGTTGATGAGAGAAATAAATATTATGAAGTGAAGCAAGCCATACGTAGGAACACGTGTCGCAGACAGCTGGCTGTTTTCTGCTCGGCTGGTTGTGCTGATTGTTGCTTTTGAACCGGGCGATGTCGAGACTTGAGCGACACGGGGAAGAAAGAAACGACGGGGTGAGAACACAGGGGGAGAAAGAGAGGCAGCTACTCAAGACAGATGCCCCAAGACCCTTTCATTGCACATCACACACATCACAAGAGCGTTGTCGTTAGTTAATCAGGTTGGGAGTCGGACCTCATCGGGGCAAAATAACTTTTTTTTGCTGCAGAGAAATCTGCACAGTCGTCTTTCTTTCCTTAGACTCTGAACCATGGACTGAGTATACAAGACGTGGACTTCACCCATTGGTTTCTGGACTACAGTTTTGAAGTCACGTTAACAATATTTACTGAGTGTTACGCCTGGCTTAGGGGAGCCTGAGTCTTCAAATAATGCAGTTTATGGTTCACACTTGCCATATATTTTTGAACTAAGTGTTATACATCGTCTTCAGGGTGAGTCTGAGGCAGCAATAAATCAAGTAAGAAGTTGTCTCCTTTACTTTGAGACATCTAAACAATGGGACAGCCAGAGGAGTCGCCCCCTGATGGCCATTAGAGGGAATGCAAGTTCAACCACATCAGCGTTCGCTCTGAACACAAGAGTAGGCCAACGCTGTCTGATAACTTGCATTTTTTTACCTCTCCGCTTAGCATCAAATGATGACAACCTGGCATGAATCACCCTCCGGCTCTCCCGCCCTGCACGCTTTGGACATGTGTTGGCTGAGTTTGGCTCAACACGCTGCCAAGAGGCTGCATGCATGGCTGCAGAGCAGCAGGCCCACGTCGGGGCCGGCGGGCCTCTCAGATGCACCGCTGGCAGCCCTCCCGTCTGTTTCTGTTGCCCTACACCGTCCCTCTGTGTCTGATGTTTTGTTGTTTTTTTTTATATCTGACTATCTTCTCTCCAGCTTGTGCATCTCTGTCTTCCTGCCTGCCTTCAGTGCAATCCACGTTTTTTCCCCCGTACCACCTTCCTTCCTTCCTCCCTTCCTTCCTTCCCTCCTTCCTTCCTTCTCCAGATGTGTTTTGTCTTCTAACAGCTGTGCTTCAACTGCTGCCACAGGTTCTTGAAACAGGCAGCCAGCATGTGGAGGCCCGGGGCATGTGGGATGTTCTCAGACGTGGCACAAGTCAAGTTCTGTTTTCTGATCTCACCGAGGTAGCCGTGCCCTCATTACGTTATGCGCGATCAATACTGGGCAGCAGGTCATGCCTGTCCGTATGAACGGGTCCACGTTAGCCCTGTGGATTTATTTATGTAGTTTTTTTAGCAAGAATGAACACTGACTAATATCTCCCCTGTAGCATGTTTAATGAATCTACCGCATGCTGTTTGTATCGAGCAGAAACGAGAAACGCTGGCCCACTGTTTGGTTTCAGGCACGGTGAAGAATGAATCATTAACTCTTATTCGACAGCATAATCTGAGTATGGCTATTAACTAACATCTTTGCTTCAAGCTTCCGGTGCGGTTAAATTAGGTCATTGTTAATGTTTACCCGGTGTTTCCATGAGACACTCGTAGTTAGAAAACAGCTCTTTCTAGCAGCTCGGGTCGGGATTTTGTTTAAATGTACTCAATGTTTGGATAAATCATTGCGATTTTATTTGTATATTTCACTGCTTTTGTGAACATAAACCTTTAGTAAACCAATTTCCATCATCAAAACAGTCCAACCACATGAGTAAAGTTATGTTTTTATAAGAGATATGAAGAATTTCCAAAATTTTGAATCCATTTTTCAGCTTTAGAGTCATATTTTGT
Source organism: Clinocottus analis (assembly GCF_023055335.1). Lineage (NCBI taxonomy): Eukaryota > Metazoa > Chordata > Actinopteri > Perciformes > Cottidae > Clinocottus > Clinocottus analis. The sequence continues at coordinate 3,927,813 of NW_027175821.1, forward strand.
CTTTACACTTTTGCCTTATGACAATGTTGCCTCATCACATAGAGAGCTGAGATTGTTCTGCAATTTATGATGTAAAACATGAGCATGTATCTTATATGAAAGTGCCTTAAAAGGTGAATTTAATAAATGATGTTGAATCAAGGAAATCGACTAAAAGTGGCCCCTAGGGGTGTGAGAGTTGAAGCTACGAGGAGTCATCATGAAGTCATTTCTCTTCTGTTAGCAGGTGAATGAGAAGACAGAGACGACGCTGCTGGTGCATTTCTTTGGGAAAAAAGGCAAAGCTGAATTGAAATTTGAAGATTTCTACGAGTGAGTAAGCTCCCCCCTTTGTTCACTGCGTGATAAATCAATACATCCCAGAGGAAATGATTATCTCACAGTGTAATAAGGTCATTAATCATTTTCATGCCTCGGACGGCTAAACCGTCAGTGTGTTTTTTTTTAGTTTTTAGTTTTTTTTGGGCGACTTTGTTAAGTGTTCCTTTGTGGATGTGAGTTGGTGGCGGTGGCGTTATCTGTCAGCGGTCCGTCTCGCTCCTGCAGGTTCATGGACAACCTGCAGACGGAGATGCTGGAGATAGAGTTCCTCTCCTACTGCAGGGGCCTGCCCAACATCAGCGAGGAAGACTTCGCTCGGATCCTCCTTCGCTACACCAACGTGGACGACGTCGGCGAGTATCTGGAGAACGTGCGCCACGGCCTGCCGGACGAAAAGGTGCATCCCTTGTTTTCCCCATCTCTGATTCATCATCTAGATGGATGGATGGATGGATGGGTGGGTAGAAAAACAGATAGATAGATATGTAGGTAGGTAGGGAGGGAGGGAGGGAGGTAGGTAGGTAGATAGATAGATAGGTAGGTATGTAGATGGATAGATGGAGAGAGAGAGAGAGAGAGAGAGAGAGAGAGAGTGAGAGAGAGTGAGAGAGAGAGAGAGAGAGAGAGAGAGAGAGAGAGAGAGAGATTGGTGGGTAGAAAAAAAGGTAGATAGATAGATAGATAGATAGATAGATAGATAGATAGATAGATAGATAGGTAAAAAGATAGATAGATAGATAGATAGATAGATAGATAGATAGATAGATAGATAGATAGATAGATAGATAGATGGGTAGATAGGTAGAAAAACAGATGGATGGATGGATAGATAGATAGGTAGGTAGCTAGGTAGGTAGGTAGGTAGGTAGGTAAAAAGGTAGATAGATAGATAGATAGATAGGTAGATAGATAGATAGATAGATAGATAGATAGATAGATAGATAGATAGATAGATAGATAGATAGATAGATAGATAGATAGATGGGTAGGTAGGTAGAAAAACAGATGGATGGATGGATGGATAGATAGATAGATTCTTTAAATTAATTTATTATCTTTCATCGACTTGCACGCCGTCGTTTTGTGGGAGCGTTTCTTTCTCTCTACCGCCCGCTGGGTTATCTGTTGAGTGAAACGTCCTCATTTGAAGCGTTGATTTGTTTTCCCTCTTGGCGCGCTGAAAAGACGCCGGCGGCTCCTCGAGTAGCCCGTTGCGAGATCTCCATTGACGCTGAAGTGGGTCTCGTCGTGCAGAAAGGGGCCGAGGGGATACTTTACGGCCCCGGCCTCGCTTAAAAACAGCAAAGCGACAGCGATTAGTCATGACTCCCGTTTGTGAGGCGAGAGAAGGAGCTCGTCGCTGCGGGACGGTTGAGTGCAGATCAATGGACTCAGTGTTTGAGTCGTCAGCCGAGCCTGAGATGTTTTGGGGGGGAATTCATCACTTTTGTTGTTTTTTGTTTATTCAAGTATCAGGTTAATCCGCCTTAGAAAAGTCTGCAAACGAGCCTGACCTCTTCCCAAAAGCTACAATCTTCCCCCCGCCCTCCTCACGCCGCTGACAGCTCAGCGTGTCCATACTGCACAGGGGAAAATCCAGCAATGTATACTCTGTCTGTTTGGGTGTGTTATCTATCTGCTGGCTTCAAGGCCCCACACACACACACACACACAGACACACACACACACACACGCACACACTAAAGGATCCCCCCTCCTCCCCTGCAGGATGAAAGGAAGCAGACGAGTGAATCGTAGCGCTATCCTCTGCTGGAGTGTTGACACACGCAGGACGCTCGCTGTGTGCGGCGCTTTACCACCTTTTTTCTCGCATCACATTTCCCAAAAAGCTTTGTGTTTCTGTGGATATATATATATGTATATATATATATATTAAAACAAAGGTGTCGTTTTGTTGTCGTCATCTCTTCGCAGGGAATCACCTTCGAGGAGTTCAGGTCCTTCTTCCAGTTCCTCAACAACCTGGAGGATTTCACCATCGCCATGCAAATGTACAACTTCGCCAACCGCTCCGTCGGTCAAGGTGAAGACTCGCAAGTCTGTTTATTCTCGTGTTTCCTGTCTGTAAGTCAATCAAACGAGGCTAGCAAACCGTCCAGGTGACCCACAATCAGTGTGGTCTTATCTCAAGCTAAAGTAGTATAAATATTGGTAGCAGGCGTCGGTCGTAAAAGACTATCTTCCCTTCCAGAGGAGTTCACCCGCGCCGTCTACGTGGCCACGGGCATCAAGCTGAGCCGCCACTTGGTCAACACCGTCTTCAAGATCTTCGACGAGGATCGCGACGACAGACTCAGCCACAAGGAGTTCATCGGCGTCATGAAGCAGCGGCTGCACCGCCGCGGCGGGGTGAGGCGGGCGGAGGCCACGTGTTGCTCTTTTATGACTTCCGGGGGGAAGGTGACGGAGGTGACGGAGGTGTCGCTGTCTCGTCTGGTTAACAGGGTGGAGGACAAGGAGGCCGATGGGCGGTCGTTGCTGAGCACAGACGCACGGCTTTATTGTCAGATCAGACCACTTAAGCAGCTATTAGCATCACAAACACCACCGCGCTGTTCAATTACAGCGCTCAGATAGCGCTAATTATGTCTCTTTATTTCTTTAGGTGCTGGTAGACTTAAGTTCCTCCACACCACAACGTCTAAATTACACTCCTGACACTTTTTATTACTAAAACACATCTCACCTCGAAGTCGGCAATTAGGGATTTAAAAAAAAAATGAAATTACACTGCCATCTAGTGGGAGACCCATGACATTGACTCTCTAATGTTTCTCTCTTTTTCTCCTCCTCACACACACACACACACACACACACACACACGCACACGCACAGGGCGTCAGAGGGGAGGAGAAGTTCACCTCCTTTAAGTCCTGCATGAGGAAGGAGCTCTCCGGCAAATAGGTGAAGTATGTTCTCGTCCCGTCGGGGCTCTTTGTTCGATCTCCATGACAGATGTCACATGATCACATGAGATGTCACATGATCACATGAGATGTCACACGATTTGAGTTTTGTCCCGTAACAGCGTGACCCAGTCGATCCCTTCAGATGTTATTTAGAAAAAGGCCCACTCTCTCTCTCTCTCTCTCTCTCTCTCTCTCTCTCTCTCTCTCTCTCTCTCTCTCTCTCTCTCTCTCTCTCGCCCTCTCTCTCTCTCTCTCTCTCTCTCTCTCTCTCTCTCTCTCTCTCTCTCGCCCCGCAGCATTGAGTTTCACTGTATTTTTAACGCCTGATCAACGGCCACCAGACACCAGCTCCGGCCTGCACACGAGCAGCGAGCAGCGCACTTTGAAGAAGCTGCGTGTGCAAACGTTTCACAGGAAATGAACCGACTTGATCTGGATGTTTCTTGCAAACGTGCGGCGCATAAGAGAAATGTGTGTTTCGAGAATTTTGAGAGAGAAAAACTGGTGTTTGTTTGATTTTTACTACATTTTACTACGGCGGACGATTTTCGAGCTTTAACATTTTCTGAAAATTGTTTTATAATCTTCATCTGAACCATTCCACGTATTTTGTGCAGGTTTAAATTGAACCTTTATAGCACGTGACAGTGTAAAAACAGCGTGATAGTGTGAGGCGAGCAATGCAACCGTCATAACTTAAACTCTTTATCATAACACAACAACGCAACAATTTATGACTTGGTCTATGCATCTTTTACAAAAGGCCCATTACACACTAATGATAATATTCCACTTGAAACATTATATAAGGTGGAGTGTTTGTGTACAATGGTGCTCTTATACCTTGAAGATTGCTTGACACAAATCTACACAAACTCACGTGTGTCCTGGCGTGACTTCCCTGTTATCCTTGAAGTGAAACGTGTGGTAGAACTACAGCTCCTTGCTGCTCGTGTGCTACAGATCCACAGCTGTGATCACTGCAGAGGACCCAGATTTATTTCTGCACACTTGCAGAACTGCCGCTGCGCCCCGTGACTGTTTGATGAAAGAGGTGTACTGGTTTCTGCTTCCCTGTAGTCTCATGCCGTCTTGTTTCTCGGTATCTAACATGTAAAAAAGAAACAACTGACCGCTGTGGCAACACTTGTGTTCATCCTTCTCTTCTCTCTGTGGTCGGCAGGTGGACTCGTCCCATCATGGAGCGGAGCCTCGTCTTCGGCAGAAGGGTTAATGCATGCTGCAGGATCTCATTGCACTGTTAGAAGCTTTTTTAAATGGACCGGATGTGGCACCAACAGGACGCGCTCGGCCTGATGGGGAGCTGTCGCAAAGTAGACCTCAGTGTTGCGGGAATGTGAAGTAGTCGGTTTCGTCGCTTGCTCAGAAGATATCTAACTATTTATTGCTTGTAAATATGTTGATCGGTTTAAGGTTTTTAAACACTGATTATGTTTTATTTATTCGTTTGAAAAAGTCTAACGTTGTCTTACGGCTGCTCGGCCCGTGTGCGTTTGTTCAGTCACATTCTCCTTTTGTCCCGAGCGCCGTCCGGTTCGGCGGCGGCAGCATTGCTCGCATACTTCGCCCTCCTCTGCAGCCCCCCTGCACGGATCAGCTCAGGACAGCACGCCCCTCCTCCCTACCCCCCTTTCCACCCTCCTCTTCCTCCTCTTCCTCCTCCTCCTCCTCTCGCTGCAGCTTAAACCCTCCAGGATCCCCCAGAGCCGCAGCGGGCTTGAACAAACTCATCCCCCCGTCTGTGGCTCTTTTTTTCACTGTTTAACTACAGGCAGCTAACAGTGTTAATCATTTCTGAGCTGGTGGGAGAGAGAAGTGCTATTTTCAGGCCACTTGGCAGGGATGACCTATATAAATATAAATATGCAAAAAAAAGAAGAAGAAGATTGAAGCCATGTGTTTGTTTCCCTCTTGGGACACTCAGCTTAAATTAGTTTCGGAGCAATACATTGAAATAACCTTCCCTTTATGCTCAAAGAAGCCTTTACACTTTATCTCCTTTCTAGAAATATTCTTGTTATGGTGATGTTGTTTCCTGCTGTAGCGTTTGCTTTGGGTGGAGAGCGACGGACTGAAGAAGAGATGTCAACATACATGAAGTAATATTTAATAGATTAGTCGGTCTACCTCTCTTTTGGAAACTTCCCGCTGTTGTTCTTTTAAAACAGGTTTGACTGTTACACGGATGCGTTTCTAAAGACATAAAATAAACACATTACAAAACATTCGGGTTGTTTGTTGTGCTCTTTTCTCACACACACATGCCAAACAGGTAAATAACCTGTGATGGGGTCACACCGTCCTCAGCAGGCGAGCAGCTGTTAACCCACGCTGCTCTGCAGATCAAGAGCTGCAGAATAAATGAGCTGTTTCAGTCTGAACCCCGAGGCCGATCATTAGCAGTATTAATCACCAGGAACTGAGGCTGTGTGGGTGTACAGGACTCTAATCAGAGACTTTTAAAAAAAAAGAAATCTTTGAATGATTCATTCAGCAGGGTAATAATGTGCAGTCCCACTCTCATCCTGAACTTCTT
>NW_027175821.1:3936120-4086120 GCF_023055335.1 Clinocottus analis
AGGCGCTGGTGGGATCAGGTCCATGAGTCTCATTATCTGTCGTGCACCTCTACACCACCCCATCAGCACTATCTTAAAGACTTACTGTATAAGCTTTCGGGCTCATGTCGCCGCCGAGCTTCATTATCTGAATTGATATCCTCCACCACAACACCGCCAGCATTATCTTCTGGCGAGAAAGTGTGTTGGTAATGGCTTCTGAGTCAGGCCTGCCCGCTTCCTTCCTTCCTTCCTTCCTTCCTTCCTTCCTTCCTTCCTTCCTTCATTCCTCGCCGCCTGCGGTTGCTAAAACGCCGGATTGGTGCGGCTGCAGACGGCGAGGCTTCTTCGCCAAAAACACAGAGTTGACCTGGATAGTGAGTAATGGTTTCTTGGATGTCTCAGAGGACTCTCAGCAGCCTACTCATGTGCTCCATTTGGCAGCTTGTCAGACCACGAGGAAAGCAGATCTCCTCTGTCAAAAAAAGGAGGGGAGGATGAAATGGAGACGGTTTAATGAGACCAAACAGAGGAAAACACAAGGAGGGAGGGGGTTGTTCCTCGGTCTGATCTTCTCCAAATACAGCCAGCCATGCTATGCAGCATTTGCTGAAAGGGTACAGACACGGTTATGTGAGTCTTTCTCGGCGATCAAGACTCCACGAGAGTCATAGTGCCTCCTGAACTCGACTTTGCCCAAACTACCAGAGTCAGAAGGTCAGCTGTTGGCGTGTCAGGACCATGGATGGATGAGTGAACGGGCTCGTTGGCAAACAAACACTAAAAAATGCTAAAAAATAGGGATAGGATAAAAAAGGGATGCAAAACAACCGTGAAGGGATGCAGAACGGCCACCGAGAGAAGGAAAAAAGCCTCAAATGACACAAAAAAAATCACCTCGACGAGAAAGACCACGAACAGCTGGAAAAGAAAAGAAAAGAAATGACCACAAAGAGACGAGCAACGTCTGCGTTGAAGTGTTGACAATCTAATCTTATCATAATAATCCCCTCATGGCTATTTGGAGCGAAACAGCAGCTGCTTATCGGTATTATTTCATTAGTACATCTACAGTTGTTTATGTGGCATTCATCCATTCATTGGGATGAATGAACAATGTGGCTATTAATAATGTTCTGTTTATTATCACCAAGCCGCCGCCATCGCCATTGTAAAGTTCCTCCACGCGGCCCTGAGGGCGGCAGGGTGAATGTCCTCTAGAGTTACAGGACGCCGCGCGTCCGCTACGAGCTGTCGAGTCATCCCTCCAGAGAGGCAAAGTCACTGTTTCACCCCGCTGTGTTTTTTTCAAACCGTCTTGTTTTGCAACGCGCGGAACAAGAGCGACATTGTGGTGCGCGGCCGTCACATGGGGGCCGGACAGCGGCGGCCGCTCGGGGGCCCGCAGACACACACACACACACACACACACACACACACACACAGAGGACAGTTGTGTGAAAGTCTCGTCAGCTGATACCTCTAGTTGGGGCGGCTGAGTTAATCCCATTGTCTGGCTTACATAATTCACCCCGAGCGACCTGCGGCTGACCCACTTTCTTTTTGAAGCACCGAACGTCAGCTTTTGAACAGTCGGGCCTTTTTTTTTTTAGCCCCCCCCCCCCCCCCTGGGGTTGCGATCAGGTGGCCGTTGGCTCCGGCCGTGCAGCCGTGCATCAGAGGGAAGATTGACCTCTTTGTACCCAGAATGCACGGAGGAAAAGAGACGGGGAGCGCCACCGAGACACACTGGTGTGCGTCTCTTAATCACACGTACACACTTTACGCTTCACGGTCAGACTCCGGGGCTTTTAACGCTGGCAAGGCAGCATGCACATGGTTTTTGGCTGTACGCCTGATCCAGCATCTTGGCTCACCTTTCCATAGCTTCTGCTTTGTGTATACGCCTGTGTGTGTGCGTGTGTGTGCGTGTGTGTGTGTGTTTGCACTGCTGAAGATGGATTACTCAGTATGCTCAGCTAATCATTGCTTAGATATTGGGACAAATAAAAAACAGTGTCAACTAATATCTACCAACAGGTTTTTACTTACCAGATCTTTGTGTGTGTGTGTGTGTGTGTGTGTGTGTGTGTGTGTGTGTGTGTGTGTGTGTGTGTGCAGGATGCTCCTGTTGTTTTCAATACCTCATGTTCATGCTCAGTAAAGCCTTCACCTCCATGAGAGCAACAGTGTTGTGCGTGCAGCACGTTGAGCTTGTGACTCTGCACTCTTCAGTCAAACGAGTATTTTTGGTGACAAAGATGAAAACTGAAGTTTTCTCCGTCTTTAACCGACACGCACGCCTGACTGCGTCCTCTCTCTCTCTCTCTCTCTCTCTCTCTTCAGAGTCAATCGAGCACACCGGAGAGAAGGGTAAGCCTTGAACGCCGTTCGACATCAAACCACGGGGCGTCTCCGGCCGCTGGTGAATGTATTCAACCGAGTGGCAAACGACCTGTTTTCCTCTGTTTCCCTGCCTCCAGTGCTGTACCTGCTGGTGTATCATGTCATCTTCCTCATGTTCGTGTGGGCGTACTGGCAGACCATCTTCACCCGGCCCTCCAACCCCCTGAAGGAGGTGAGTGGTGTCCGTCAGGCTTTTCCTCCATCACGGGGAGGATGAGGCAGATGTAGGTTTGACTGAACGCTGCGTTTAGACTAAAGGCTGAGAGTAACATGGCGGCGCTCTGCCGCTTCGCCTGCTGGGGCAGAAAGGACCGAAACCAAATGGAAGATGCAGAAATTCGCTGCATTACTGATACCGACGCGGCTTGCGAGGGGAACAACTTGCACTCCATCAGGATCCGCTCGCAGGTTGATCTCCTGCTACGTCACGTTGTTGTTTGTCTTCCCCTCTGTGTTTCCTTTCGACATAGTTCCACCTGTCCTACTCTGACAAAGAGCTGCTGGAGCGTGAAGACCGGGGGGAGTCTCAGCAGGAGATCTTGAGGAGGATAGCCAGGGATCTACCCATCTACACTCGCACCAACTCTGGAGGTAAAGCACAACACACACCCTTACATTGTTACGTCTGTGGTCAAGTGTTGGAGCTGCTGCTGAGGGCCGTGTGATTGAAATGGCGGTGTCCGCCCCCCCTCTCTCTCCTCCAACAGCGATCCGTTTCTGTGACCGCTGCCAGCTGCTGAAGCCCGATCGATGCCACCATTGTTCCGTGTGTGATAAGTACGACTCTCTGCTCCTCTTCCTCGCGCCCCATACCTAGAGAGAACAGACTCGCACCATGCACTGACTTCTGGCAGGCCAGAGTAAGATTCAATGACACTGACGCCTTCACCCTGCTGCGTTACAGATGCATCCTGAAGATGGACCACCACTGCCCATGGTACGTAGCGGCAACGGGGCGCTAAATCACTCACACGGTGGCGTTAGTTTACTTTCCTTTTTCATGAAAAGGCCTCGCAGGCCTTCGGGGGTGTCATTATCATTCTCGTAAACACACATCACATTGAGGGCACAAAGAGCTCGTTCACTTTGTGACCTCGCGTTCCCCGTCAGATGACACACTTTGGCAAATATGGAGTCGGAGTCCAAGCGGCGACGTGATCGTCTGCGCCACGAGCTCATGACGCTCATCATCTCCCTGACAGGCTGAGAATAGCAGGTCCTCTGATAATATCACATGAAACGAAACCTGCTGATTAAAGGGTGTTCTTGCCAAACATTTGTGCTGCACTTCCCTGTTTTTCAGCCCCAAAAACAGGCTGGAAAATGGGTCATCTTATCGTGCACAAACACCCAAATGTTTACTGCTCTTCTGCTCCAATGTTTGAAACAATCTCCTCACCTCTTCAACGCGCACTAACGACGACGTTCCCCGCGCTGACCTTGTCGCAGGGTGAACAACTGCGTGGGGTTCTCCAACTACAAGTTCTTCATGCTGTTCTTGGCGTATTCGCTGCTCTACTGCCTTTTTATAACTGCGACGGATCTGCAGTACTTCATCAAGTTTTGGATGGTGAGTACACGGGTTCACCCGCACTTTTGCATTGTGTAATGCGTTGTCTTCACGTTTGAAGACAACGCATTCTGTCTTCAATACATATTTGATCTTGTATTTTTGTGTTCACAAGGCTGGAGGTAGAGCACATTTCCGTCTGAGGGAATATCTGGTACGCACCAAACCGACTGCTGTAGTTAGTGTCGCTGGGATAGATCCTGCTTCGTCAGCTCTAACCGTAGAACCCGAGCAGCGTCCCTCTCTCTCTTGGTTTCCTCTCTTGGTTTTTCGGTGGTGTTGATTGTCTGGTTGTGTTGATTGTCGAGCCGCTGTCTCCTCCTCCCTTTCAGAACGGCCTCCCGGACACTCAGGCCAAGTTCCACATCCTCTTCCTCTTCTTCTCGGCCTCCATGTTCTCAGTCAGCCTGGCGTCGCTTTTAACCTACCACTGCTGGCTGGTGTGCAAGAACAGATCCACCCTCGGTAGGTGGCGTGCGCTTCATGTGTGTGTGTGTGTGTGTGTGTGTGTGTGTGTGTGTGTGTGTTCTGTTCGCCTAAACATCCCTCTGTTCTGCAGCACAGTCTCACGACGCAGGCTGCATTTTTTTCCTCCCACCATCAGTCACCGGCATTCCTCATCATCATCATCATCATCATCATCATCATCATTTGATGAGCCGCTCCGGGGCCCGGTTATCAGACGGCAGCGGTTTCTCATTACGGTGGCACACTTTGTCCGAGCGGGATTATCCATAGGTAGTGTGTTACAGCGTAACGCAGAGACACAAGGGCTCAGAGTGGTAAGCAGCTTAGGAACAGACACCGCGAGGAAGAGGAAGTCACACACGGAGGCGCAGTCTCAGATCGGCGTCGCCCCCGTGCAACAAAGACACTTCAGAGTCGAACACGGACGCGGAAAAAGCTCCCGCTAATAGTCTGAATAATAGATCATGTCGAGACTGAGTGCTGCACTTATTCATCCTCCGTGTGTGTGTGTGTGTGTGTGTGTGTCCTCTCAGAGGCTGTGCGTGCTCCAGTGTTTCGCCACGGCACCGATAAGAGCGGCTTCAGTCTGGGCCTGAGTAAGAACTTCCGCCAGGTCTTTGGGGATGAAGTTAAATACTGGCCCGTTCCTGTGTTCTCCGGGTGAGTTCTCCCGTCCGCGCACGACTCGCAAACTTGAAGAGAGGCCGATGACACAAGTCGGAGCCTTCAGCAATGAGAATATTCCCTGTCAGCTCGTTCAGGAGACGATCACCTCTCACTTTGAGTCTAGACTGAAGGTCAAAGACCTCCGGCTCTGTTCCTCCAACCACAACTAAGTGCAACTGCAGTGCGACTAAAAGTGAGATCAGTCGAGCTTGTAAGTTATATATCATACATAGCATACATTAAAATGCAACGCTGAAGTGTTTAAAAGCCTTAATTGCATCTTCAACTCGGCGAGGGCTCGGCCAGGTGTGTCTGCTGTGTTACCTCACCGCCCATCCACACTACAGGACTGAAACGCACTTCATTCAAAGTCAAAAACAAGCTGCGACGGATGCAGACAGCCGGTTCTAAGTCGTAGTTTCAGACGCGTCGTACAATCTTTGCCACAAACTCAATGAACCAGGCCTTGTGGCGAGCTACTCAACTGTGCAAATCATCTGGTGAAACAGTCAGAGAAGTGCAGAATGAATGAAGTCACACAGGGATGAGAGAGCGCTGTCACTAATTTTGAAACAAAGTGGTTTCAGAAGAGGGGGAAGTCCCCGAGGAGACGAGCGAGCGTCGGCTCCAGTGAACAACAACATCGCCACAACAGTGAACTCAAGCAGAAGCTCTTGCTTCTCGTGTAATTCATGCCGACATGAGGAATACTATGATAAAGACACAGCTTTCAGGCTATCACAGTCCAATTATTAAAATATAAACGCACATTTTCTAATGTTGAAACAAAACGCTGCTGACGTGAAGAACACGTTTCAGACCCAGAAGCCTTTTGTTCCATTATTTGCTGGTTTCTATGACTTTATGTAGCTTTAAATAGTGACATTAAAGTGAGACTAACTTATACAAAATAAATAAAAAAAGAACACAATCCTAATTTAAATGAAAAGCTAAATTCATAAGCAATCGATCGCATCTTTGCTCAGTTGAAGGTCTCGCTGCTCCGGCCTTAATACTTAACACTTAAGACTGTTTATGACTCTTCTTTATATATTTAGTGCGTACGCTATGTTTTAGCATTTGCCACTATCTTATAATTGCCACCGGCAGGCTCACTTTAACATAATTTCCACATACAATTTAAACATCAAGCTCGTTCTTTAAAAATGTGTTTTTCTTTTCCAGTCTAGGTGACGGCTGCTCGTTCCCAACCTGCCTGGTGAACGCGGACCCGGAGCAGGCCTCCACATCGCCCACCGGCTGCAACGCCGCCAACAAGAGGTGAGTAAAGACACGCGGCTGTGAGTTTAAGGATGCAGGAGAATCCGTCTTTCATTCAAAGTATAAATGCTTGCTCATGAAGTGTACCTGTGTGTTTCCAGTGCAGCTGAGGGCCGCCAGTTCCCCTCCAAGCCACTGACGGAGTCTCAGAGTCGACTGCTCACCAGCACCCCCTCCTGGTCGGAGAACGACAGTGCAACGGACCGGAAGGGTGAAATAGCGTCGTCATACTGCTCATAACGCTTACATACACAGCTTTAAAGTATTATTCAGAGTTAAAACTGATTTATGATGCCTTAAGTGAGACATATTAGGCTCATTCATCCTTGTATTTGGGGGTTTCTTCGAGATTAGAGCATGTTTAGATGCTTTAATGGGAAAAAAAAAAATTCTCAAACTGAACAGAGCTGTTTTTTTCCTGAATATTATTAATAACAATACTTTTATATATATTTTCGAAGTACTCAAAGACGCTGAGCCACGAATACTTCCCCTGTATAGAACTTGAACCCACTATACACATGTATATAAACATCTTTTTTTCAATATACATGGGAACTGACATGTGTTTGTGTTTGTCCAGGTGCCAACAATCCGGGGCTGACCATTGAAAATGAGGCGTAATGGAACCAGAGACAGAGGTGACGTCTTCCACCCAGAGAAAGTGAGTCGACAGTCATGTAAGAAACTCTCCACATCTGGATACAAGTCAACATTACCATGTTTTCCTCCGTGCAGCTCCTCGCTGCTTCCGGGAGAGGCTTACCAAACATCGCCTACAAGGCAGAGGAAGAAAAAAACAATCATCATCGTCAGTGTTACTCTCGGAAACAACTCCCGCTGCCATCCGAGAGCATTTGGGCTTCAGGAGAAATGAGAATTGCATTCCGACGATCACGTTTCCTCTTGTTTGTGTAGGAAAAAGCAGCGATGGAAGAGACTGCACTTCACATACGAGGAGATGAACCTGAGTGTGTTACAGCTCATGTAACAGGAAGCTCTCTGAATTATTTACTTATTTCTTGTTTTTAAATTGTTTTCGCGGCTTTAGCACATTAATAACTGTTGTTACGAGGTTTGCCAAATGTTTTGCACATTCAGTATCGGTTAGTGGTGGCGATGATGTGATGTAACTGATGTTCCTTTAGCCATTTTCTTTTTCAGTGAAGGAGCTTTTATTTGTGCCGTTCTCCATCCTCCACGCTGAGTGATGCATGCTCTCACCTCAGGATGTCAACACACACACACACACACACACACACACACACACACACACACACACACACACACACACAGACACACACATACATCTTGGTGTAGTGAACTGTCCACAAGATGCTCTGTCCTTTGCTTGGTTAAAGAAAAGAAGAAACAAAAGTGTAGTGATTAGTAATGTCATTTGAATAAGGGCTCTTCTGATATAGCATGAGTGAGGATGTTGCTGTCACACTGAAACACCTGGTGGTGGTGGTGGTGGTGGTGGTGTTGGTGGGGGGGTGAGGAGGCGCATCAGACTCTGCGATGCTGTGGATCTGCTCCCCATCAGACAAGCAGACACAAGCGAGTGGTTTTCTAACTCGCAACACAAAAAAAAAACCCCAGAGAAAACGGCTCCAGCTGCTTCTGAACTGTATATTTTCAACCCGTCACTGACAACTACTTGGTACAGAATGTATGCTTGTTACAAGAAAAGAAAAAGCTTCTTTGTGACAGCTGGTGTCTATCTATATTTTTCTATTCCTCCGTCTGTGTGACTCCAGAGACACGATGGATGTGTGAGGCCATGTGCTGTACAGTTGTGCTGCCTTATGAGAATAAATGAGCTCATATTCAACTCTTAAAGGCCATTTTTTTTTTAATGGTAGAAAAGGTTCAAGCTTTTATTTACAAAATAATCTAAAAACAATCCTCTTGTATATTGCATATTCTTCCTCGACCCCCGTTACAGTGTGAAAGATGTGCCGCGGAAAGAAAAAGTGCTTTGGTTGTCGGTCCTTGCAGCTCCGGGCGAGGTCCAATAAATCTTGTCGCTACGATTCAACACACACCTATGGAAGTTCAGGATACTGCTATTAACAACACAGCATTTATTCACACAGTCTAGCACATGCTACGCAGCATGAATGACCTGTCGGGGAAGTACAAAAAATATATATATATATATGCACGTAGATATATGCATGTTGAGTCAAAGTTTAGTCATCTTTTATCACAACACTAAAACCCATAACCTCAATTTGAATTGAAGGAGTTTACTCTCAACAGGGTAACCACTGCACGTCTTACTGCAAGAGAGGTTTTAAACTTTTTAAATGTTTTTTTCAAGGTCCGGTGAAGTTGCCTGAATTCATTGCAAGACCATGTAGAAGTTTCTACGTGTGCTTGTGTCAACGACGGTGTTTACATGCACAAATAATCCATATTCCTAACAAACAATGCGTATGCATCGATACATGTTGTGTATATTTATATATATATCTATATCTATATATATATATATCCATGTATGTGAGCAATCTTAGCATTATTATGAATACAAACAGTAAAAAAAACAGTAACTAAAAGTGCTTTTTAGTGTCCCATACATACTGTATAAGCAGAAAACACCAGCGTCGTTAGTTTGGGGCTCATCGCAGCGGGATCAGAGCGCCTTCAGGGCGCTTACAAACATCTTTGTATGAACGAATGAGGAAAACAGAAGAAATATTCACGTGTGCGTGAAAACACACTGACTCGAGAGCTCGCTCTCTCGTTAGCAGACAGGAGCTCCAACGGGCAGACGGCGAGCGCGCCGACGCGCGGCGCCTCGATGTCAGATAGCCGGCGCAATAAATTAGAGGTTAAAAGAGAAGAAAGCAGCGAATATTAAGGCCGAGCGTGCAGATGTTCTTGTGCGACGTCCACAAAAAAAAGGTAAATGGGGGACGTGGAGAAGGCAACAAAGACAATGAAAACTTGTGTTCAGCTTTCCATATAAAAATCAGGTGAAGGGTTTTAAAGTGCAAAACATTTCTACAGAACATTGTTGGGAAACTAAAAAGGGGCGGGGTCGGGAGTGATGTCATGACGGCTGCTTGTTGGCCTCCTCTTCGTACGCGTTGCCGGTTCCGTTCTGGACGTAGGTGGAGCCGGAGCCCAGCCCGTACAGGTGACCGCAGTACTTTGCATCGTCGATGTGATCCTCGAAGAACATCTGCGGGAGAGGTTGAAGAACACAGGCGGCTGAGAACGGACCCGGGCAACATCAGACGCGTCAGCGCTTTTTAAAATCGTCTTTTCGTCTGCGAGCATCGTGTGAAAAACCGGCGTTGGTGCGTTTCTTCCCAGCTATTTAACGTTATATTAAGCTGACGCTTTTATCCAAAGCGACAATAAGTGAATTCAACCGTGAGAACAAAGTCAGAACAACAAGAATCAGGAAAGTACAGTTTCTTCAATAAAGTCAAACTACAAAGTGCTATCAGTAAGAGACATTTAAGTGCTAATAAAGTGCAACTACTGCTACATGAGCTATTGAATCTTTTAAATCTGTCAACTGTAATTAGGTTTTTTCATCTTTTTCAGCCTTACAAAGCATTTATAATGTAATTATGCATTAATTATGAGTAATGTAACATTTCAGTGCGTCGTTTTTACAAAAGAGAACAAAGAAACAAGAGAGAGGTCCATTAGTCTAATGCATCAATTTATCATGTTATCTATAAAAAATAAAAAAAAACAGTCAGCTGAATGTTTAGTTTGCTGATCTCAGAACGGGAGGATTTGCTGCAGAGTGTTTGGAGGTTTGACCTGTTGGCAGAACAATCGACAAATAAATTTAAATGGTTTCGCAAAGCAGATCGTTTGGACTCATCAGGTGGATGAGAGCTGATGAGAACCTGGTCCACTGAGGATGCTCCTTCCTCAAGAAACCACTCGTCCCTCCTCTCAGACGTTGCTTTCATCAGTGTAACATATTTCCATTCAGGCACCGGCGGCTTAATGTTTCTCACGGCTTCATTCAGACTCGAGAGCACACTTCTGGAAAGAGCCGCATGCTCATATTCGCAATAAGACAAGTGTGAAATGTTACAGCGGGGAAGAAGAACGTTTTCCCGTCTCTCTCTCTCTCCCTCAAAGTTATTTGGCTGTTGAAGCCCTAATGACCATCGTGAGCGTGAGGGAAGCTCGACGCCTCTCATGTTGAATCCACTCAAACTGTCTCGCATCACTTTCTTCATTTAACGTTGACGGAGTTCATTCTGCTGCCGGCACAAACACTGAATAACGACCCAAAGCTGGGACTCATTCATTCTTATTTGCTCACATCGAGTGTGTAAAACCCGTTGCTGCGTATTCGACAACGAGAACTGAGTCTGTGTGAGCGTTTTTGTTGTCGTCTTTATGCGTAAAACATCCTAACAAGCAGCGGTCCCCAACTTTTTTTTAAGCCACGCACCGGTTTCGTGTAAGACGATATTTTCACGGACCGGCCTTCACGTTGTGAGCAATAAATATGAAGTAATACAGTGATACGACCGGCATAAAGACAATGTCGAGTGCATAAAAATACCCTGAGCTTGTTTCTCTGCAACACACCGGTCCTATCTTTGGGCGATGGGAGACAATAACACCCAACGTTATGTCCAGTCTACTCTCTAACTTAAGACCTTCATGTCCAGTCTACTGCTCAACTTAAACCCTGCTTCACAAAGACAGGATGTTGCAAATGGAGGCAGTTTTAACAAGGTTTTTTTTGGCGATCTCAGGATATTCTTCCTTAATTTTAATCCAGAACACCGGCAGAGTTCAACGGACTTTTAAGTTTTGATTTGAGGGTCACCTATAGACGGATGTATCCGGTCATTTTTCAAAATAAAACATATTTCCGACCGGTTCCAGGCTGCGGACCGGTGGTTGGGAACAACTGCTCAAGAACTCTTTTACAGCAATGAGTCGATTGCTACGACAAATTTGCTGAAGTGAATCGCTCGCTGCACGTTTTACCTGAATCCACTGTCCCCTCGTAATGTGAAAGCGTGACCGCGGTGCTTATCCAGACATGAGTCCTGCACGTGAGGCCTCACCTCTCTCATCTTGAAGAAAGCCATGCCTGTGAGTAGAGAGTCAGAGCCGGCCTGATGCTGCGGGCCGATCCTCTCCAGCTCCAGCTGCTCGGCGACTTCCTGCAGCCCGCCCTGAACGCAGAAGAAACAGAAGAAAAACGCCGGCGTCAGTAACTGGAGACGCACGCTTCCAGTCAAAGTAAAACCTGAGGGCAGCACTCGCAGCAGACATCAAGGTGTGAGGCTTCACATTAATAAAACAGGAGATACTCCGTGCTACCTGCTGAAATATTTATTCAGGTACCTTCAGGTTTTTACAACTCTTCATGAGGTACTTGACATCATAAATGACTGGAAAGTACAAGCGAAGAATCTCAAAGAAGTCCACCTCCTCCTCAGGCAGGTTAGCGTTGGACAGAATCTTGATCAGGTATCCAAAGTCATAGCCGCTACAAAACACATATACACAAACACATGCACACCTTTTAACTAGGTTTCGTTGTTTTAAAAACAATACACAATCAGAACATAGCAGGAGGCTTCAGGAGATTTTGTCTCTTCCAATCTGCCGCGACACAAAGATAAATAATAGACGTTGTTCTTACGCCTGTATCTGCACATGCACCGGCAATTAAACTACACAGAACCACTGCTTGTTTGTGTACAACGGACCAATTATCCAGTGCGATTAATAGTTCATTCACGAGAAACAATTGAAAATTAGGTTGACAAAAAAACAGAAGAACCACAATAACAACAACAAAAAAAGGAACATAAATTAAAAACAACATGACATTGAAGCCTAAAGGTGTGTTCTAAATACCTGAAAGATGACAGTGGTGTTTCAAACCTAAGCTTTCTTTTATTTTCCAAAGCCTGGTTATCTTTAGCCTCAGTTTGCCATGGAGACACAGTGGGAAACTGAGTATGAAATGAAGATGTTAAGCAGCAGACTGCAGGGGAAAAAATGGTTAAAAAAAACAAAAACTGCTACTCACTAGAGATCAATATAAAAAGTGTTCATTGCACTTGAGCGGCAAATTTAAAAAGCATATTTCAACAGGATATTTACGTGTGTGTGTGTAGCAAAACGACCACAGTTCTGCGTAACATCTTACTTCGCACTAACACACAAAGAAAGACAAAAAACAAACCCAACATTTTTTTTTTAACGACAACATTAGTAAACATTTAAAAACACTTTGGGATGTCTGCGTGCAGACTTAACACAGTAACCCAAACAGAGAAACAACATGCATCCTGTCAGAAAAGAGCTCGTTTATCAAGCGACTGATGTGCAAAGTAGGAGATGTTGTACAAACTTGTGCTTTCTGTGCATACTGTGGCCAAAACGAATAGGATTCCTGTTGCTATTGCAGCCGTCTACAGCATGCAACTGACTGCACACCCTAAAAGAAAACCAAGCTACTGCTGCAAAATAGCTGAATACCTGTGAAAAGACAGCCACCTGACCCCATCGCAGAGCACCACCCCCGATGTCATCAGCAGCTCGGCGAAGTAGAGCGTCTCGATGCCTTCGTCCTCGTGCTTCTTGAACTGGATCCCTGAAGTGGTGAGGAGCTCGATGGAGTCCTGCGCGTACATGTCTTCTCTGGAGACAAGAGGACACGTCACGGGAATCACCGCCGCCCACGAGACAGACACGAGTCGGAGGAGGTGTACGAGACGGTTGAAAGATATCTAAACTTCGCCCTCGAGCACGTGCAACTCACTCCAGCGTCTCATCCGTGTGTGCTTCATTATAAACGTGCCGAGATACTCTTCCCTCCTCCCCGCCCCCAAAAAAGACGCACTTGAACGCCACACGAGAAGAAAAAGCCATCTTACGTGAGGTTAAACTTAAAATTGAACTGCCAAGTCGACGTCCCCGGGGGGTACTCCCCCTGCTCGTTCATAAAAGTGAGGCCCAGCTGGATTATCTTCAGCAAATCCACATTGCAGCGCAGCAGCTGGTACTGGTAGTCGGCGTTGCTCCTGAACTCTCCGATCGGTCTGGCCACCACGCCTGGAAACTCTGTGTCCTGCAGGAGGGGGAGAGAGGACAAGACAAGCGAGGCGCTTTAACGCCGGACAGACGGACATGAGGGCCGTCCGCAGAGCATCACTCACCATGGCGATGTAGTTGTATTTTCGGATGATATGGCGGATCCTCTTCAGCTCCTCCTCCAGGTTGTTGGCCCAAACCTCACATATCTTTTGGTTGTGATCCACAGTAGCAGCGGGCATAGTGCCACTTTGTGTGAGGAGATGGATGCAAGAAGACAAACAAACAAACAAAAGGACAGCTGGTTCACAGACTTACTGCAACCTGCTGACCTGTGACAGACCACATGATGAGCAACACAACTCATGAGGCCAATAAACACGTTATAAAATAAAACTGCACGAGAAGACAACCTGCTTTAAGGAGGGGGGGGGGGGGGTCAAATCACACATCTCAACATGAAGGAAGCCAGCCTGCGCCTCCACTCATCCGGGGTACTTCACATGCATGCGGACATACATGTTCACACGGTCATGGGGACGTGTGCAGGTAACATTAGCTCGTCGCAGGCAGCACTTTGAGCTAGCTAGGGGTGACTTGTAGCGGCTAGCTGAGCTAACGCGAGCCGGGCGGAGGAGGCGGCGCGCGGGGTCAGCGCACCTGCAGAGGAGCGTGTGCAAAACATGGAAGAGACGCGTGACCAGAGCCCCGCACACCAACACACACACATACTCTGTCACACACACGCTCACTCACCGCAGCTCGTGCACTCACCGTGTCCCCGGACCGGGCCGGTGTGTGTGTGTGTGTGTGTGCGTGTGTGTGCGCGTGTATGTGTGTGTGTTGCTATGTGAAAGCGGTTTGTTTTGTTCTACGTTATTGTGTCGGCTTTTCCGCGAACTTTTTAAAGAGTTTATATGCAGTAATGTGGCGATGTCAACCCACGGGTGCCATCGTAGTTGACGACTTGAGCCGACGACACGACGTCATCGCGTAAAACGGAAACGTCACGTGCGCGGGCATACAAGCGTGGCGGGCGCGCGCAGCGTCCTATTTGATCAACGGAAAAAAAAAAACCAACGTAATTTAGTACATTTCTAATGAAATGTACTAATGAAATGTACTAATGAATTATAACTAAAAAAATATTTTTTTAGACTTTAAAAAAATTAGACCAGCCGACAACCTCAATTCTACTTCTCATCAAATGGTCAAAATATTTTACTGGAACTACTTTCTATTAAAAAAGTAATCCTTATGAATTGTATGTATTCTGTAAATCATCCAGAAATCTCGGATATGGATTTTTCTGAGGACACAATCACGATGATCGTCAATAATGGATTTTTTTATTTATTTCAAATGACAATTGACACAAATTACACACACATTTGGCTCTTATTCCACATTGAACACAAACGCAGCAACACAAAGCTCTTTCTTTTACTCTGAATTCTTTACGCCTGGACATTTTCAGCCCCTCTCATACACATAAAAACAACATGCGCTGAAACAAAGTACTCAAAAACATACGTCATAGTACAAAAACATGCTTTTCTTGATACCCTTGGCATTGTTCAATTGCAGTTTTGGAGCACACCTATTGTGTTTTAATATTAATGCTACTTTTACAGTTGAGTTGGCGCCAATAGTCAAGAAGTCAGTGGTTAACCTGCCGCCCAAAGCAGCGGTGTGTTTGTGTTCACATGTTCTCTTCTGCTGGTCTTTTTTTTTTTTTTTAGGGTCGATTCCCTTTGGTAAGACTTTTGGTTCGATCACAGCAAATCTGGCGTTGAAATATTGTGGACAGAAATGTAATGAGTTGCTTGTTTGAGAACATTTCAAAGCAAAGACATTGCATATCAAGTTGAAAAACCCAGGCGTGTGTGTGTGTGTGTGCACCCCAAGGTGTCAATCAACTACACCCACTGGTCATTGTAGTGTAATGACTCCCTGTGGTTCAGTCCCTATAAATGCCCTTTGGGGGTCGAGGCAGCGCTACATTGCTAGTTTGACTCCAGACTGCCTGTGATTGAGAAGCAGTGATCATAAGGTGAGACAGCGTTTAAATTAGGTATTTTGAAATTCACCAAAACCCTTTACAGAAAAAGGAAAGAACACATTTTTTGCTATGGAGGAGAGTCATTCTGAATGCCAATTAAGCAATTTGAATTATGAGTCAAACAGCCTGTATTCTGTACATGTTTGTCATTTAGTTGTTGAGGCGCTACAACTTGAGTCTGCTGTTGTCATTGTCATCCCCCCCTTATTATTATCATCATCATGATTATCATTTTTGATCTTTAAGCACAAGCAATGCAACTAAAAGTGAGGATTATGTCTCTTTGGAGCTTGTTGTTGTTTCGTGTTGCTTTGAAAACTTAAAACATATGTTCATATGCTTACAAGGATTACAGCTACATGGCTCATTATTAACTTGATGTGATGACACTGAAGTGACTTGAATTGTTCGTAACTCACTCTTGACTTTGTTCAACAACAAAGAAATGGGTTCAAATCCTGAAACATCTCCAACATGAAACTGGTTATTGTGTATTATTGTATTATCTTGTCTCACTCTCTGTCTTCAACAACGGACGTGACCGTGAGCAATATCCAGTGTTGCTCATCACCAGGGAAAAAGAGGTGGAACGAGGTGGCTATAGTAAACGACGATCAACTCGTATGTGGAAACAGGGAGATGTAAACAAAAGTGCAAGCCACTCAAGTCACCCGAAATAACACTTTTCACTGGAGTTCAGCCAATAACTGAGTTGCACGGGGGGGTCGTAGAGGTCGCGTCGCTGCTACACCTTCCACCGACGGCTGCAACTGCGCCTCAGGCAGCGGAGTAGGCGGCCTCATCCGAGTCGGGGTCCCTGGCGCTGTCCTCGCTGAGAGGCGAGCGACAGCTCACGTCCGCGATGCCGGACTCCTGGTCGCTGCCGTTGGACAGGTTGGAGTCCAGGTCCGGTGCCTTCAGCTGACAGGGGCTGCTGGGCACGAAGCCCCCGGTGTAGTCCTGAGGCGTGTTGGCCAGACCCAGGTCCCTACCGAGAGCCCACGCTGTGGGGCTCTTATCAAAGCAGACGGCTTCCTGGGTAACACTCCCCTCCTGCTGCAGCTCCAGCTGAGCGATTTTCTATGGAAAATGCAAGACATGAAGACAGGATAGTACACCTTCTATAGCCATGAAAAAAAAAATAGATTGTGTTTTCTCACAAGACACGTAGAACGCATTTGTTTTATAGCCCTGTCGTACCTGTTTGTGTGAAGCCAGCTGCTCCTCCAGCTGCTGCGTCTCCTCCTGGATGGCACTCAGGTAATCCTCCACAGACTGCCGAGGATGCATCCCTTGGTCAAACCGGTTGTACAGCCCCCTCCAAGACCTGTGCCGAGCATTCACCAATAATATAGATCCATCACTAAACAGTCCAATAGCTCTGACTGTGTAACATACCAGGAAAACACATCGGAGGTATTTTAAAAAAACAAGTTTTGATGGGTTGATACTGTGTGTCAGGACCTACTTGAAGCAGTAGGGGGCAGTAGAGGGCCGCAGGAGCCCCTGAGTCTGGCTGTGGTCCGGTCGGTACAGAGGGTTGATGTAGTCGCTCTGGTTCTTCCACAGATAACTCCACAAAGAGTGAGTCCTCTCGCGCAACCTGCATGAAAGGCAACAGATAAAGACAAAGTGAAAACAAGATTGATGATGAAAGGAAACTCATTGATTTAGAATAGCCTGTTTTTTCCCGCACGGACTCCCCTCTATTTGCATAAAACGGGGCGATGCAATAAACTTCTAGCTGTCACTTCCCCCCGGCAAGATGTCTCTGCGCTGTGAAAAAAAAGAGTCTAAATCTCACCCCAGCTCCACCCTCTCGCGCTGGTTGTTGCCAATGAAGTTGCCGTACTGGCAGGAGTAGATGTGGCTGTGAATGGTGATGAGGAACCTGGCGTTGAACTCAAAGGCACAGGGGAACTGCTCCATGAGCTGCCAGACGCACTCCAGGAACTGATCGATGACTGGGGACACCTCCTTCGGGTCGCCGACCAGGTGGTTGCACCTGGAGGAGAGGAGAGGACGCGTTGGATCAACAGCAAGAGGGAGATCTGAACATCGAAAGCTGCTATAATTTAAAAAAAGTTGTCAAACCTGTGAGAGAACTTGTGTCCAAATGAGACCCAGTCTTTCTCAATGAGAACCTAAGAGCAGAAATATGAAGTAAAAATCATATTAGTTTGCCGAGGCAGCCAGCAGGAGGACCGCTGATTCTGTACAATTTCCGCATGCCATGATTAAAAGGTTCAGACGAAGAGCAGAGTTAATCCCTGCAGAATAACTGAGCCTCTTCACCCTCTGTGGGGGGGCATTTTCCTTTTGACTCGAGGGGACAATTCCCTAAAAAAGCAGGCTTATAATTATTTTCTATAGTGTTTTCTAAATCCTTACGATCAAAGAAACAAGCCTCATTGCCGACTGCTATCAGCGAAAGATGCTTAATATTTAGATATATAAATATGATAAGAGTGGAGGGGACTGTGACGTTCACAATTCTGCTGAAAACATGCAACTCTGCGACTTAAAGACACTCCAAAAAAAAAGGTAAAAGCTTGCTTATCTTACCATGAGTCCTCTGAGGGTCCTGTAGTGAGGATCCAGCAGCACAGAGGCCACCGAGCACACCTGGGCAGTGCGGTCCCAACCGTCTGAACAGTGAACCAGGACACTGACGCCCTCCTCTGCAACCGCCTGCACACACACACACACACACACACACACACACACACACACACACACACACACACACACAAATAAATAAATACAAAGTCTGTGCAGTCCCACAAAAATCCCTCTGCCGTCATCAAAGTGTAAATATTATCATTGATCGGTGCCAGAGTTGTAGCCAGGGAACTTCTGTTGCCAACAATGAAGTCGTGCGGACACATTTCTGAAGCCAGCAAACTTTTGGTGAACTTGCTTTTCTGCCAGTTATGCATTAAAATATACCAACAGAAGAATTAAACTCAGGGAGGCCGAGTAGCCACTAGCGCCATTGATTTGAGATGGAATTTACCTCAAAACCTCCAGACTGAAGTACAACAGGTACCCTGTGGAGGTTTAGACCAAGAACTAAGTCCATTACATGTCCTAAGGGTGCTACATTATCCAGCTTTACAAACAACTTTAAACACACATCACAGGGAGAGCAAACTCAGGATCAGACACTTCATTATATCCGGGCGATCATCCGATGTGCACATCACGAATTTCTGCCACCGGTTTCGTGCTTTTGCTACGGATCCGACGTCAAACAACTGGTTTCATCAAGTTCCTCTTTTCCTCCGTTTTAAGCAGATGAAGAAGAAGCTGCCTGAGCCATTTCATCAATAACTCAAAGCTCTCTGGTAAATGACAGTTTTGAGAAGGGAAACTGACAAGTCATCAGATCACTTATGTTCCTTCATCTGCACCTTTCAGACACTACTTCCTGTTTAACAGTGCAGATTGTTAAGAAGCTGTAAGAGCAAGTGTTGTCTCAAGTGCGATGTCAGAGGGAAGTGATCTGATTAACTCCTTTTGGGATGCAGTTGAATTGTTTTGCATTATACTGATGGGTGTTTCTATCATTTTGTCCAGCCCATGTACAGTATATAGTATATCTGTGAGGTCACACATACAGGATACAACAACACACACACACACCTAAGCTAATATTGAGTGGCGCGGTGAGGCAGACAGCAGGGATTAACCTCCAGACTGACCTTGGCGATGAAGATGCCTGCATCCAAAACAGCTTTGATGTGCTTCAGCCAGCCTGAGCTCTCCAGACCTTCCAGGAAGTCGGACATGGAGGGGGATCGCAGCTCACACACTGAAAGCACAACACAGCTGTCTCACTGGCAGGAAACACGGAGCATACCTGATCACTGGACTTTATTAAACCCCTCGCTCGCCTTCACATCACCGACAGCATCCGCGACAAGAGATTTCTAGGGAATCTGAGCTCGGCCTGAGAAAATATGGGTCACGTTGGTTCGTTTTTTGTTTTTTTGCACAAACAGATTTCCTTCAGCTTGGCTCGAGGAATGGCAATGTCCGGACATGAACAGTTGGACATAATGGATCGTCAACACATACTCATGTTCCCCAGAGGATGTATCAGACTGATTTTGGTGACCCCCGTTGACTTTTCCTCCAGACGCATTAGCCGGTCAAAGTTTTCACTTGTGAAATATCTACGACAGGGATTGGCACAACATTTTGTACATACATATATGTAGATATATATATATTCATAGTTCCCAGATGATGATCCTCAAGACTTTGGAGGTGCCAGACTTTTCTTTTTGCGCCACCTTTTGTGGTTTTGAGTGAAATGCCTCTTCAACTTCACAAAGAGTCGACGTGTTATTTAGCGCAGACGTCTACGTTCCTCTCAGGATGAACCTCAAAATCACTTCGGCGACTCCCTTGACTCAACAGGTAAACATGTGTACACCGATTTGTGTACATTTGGAAACATCTACTGTGGTTGTTGACCAGAATACCTGCAAACCACCATCTTGTGTCTAATACTAATTAGCAAACGTTAGCATGCTGAGTTCAGCCTCACATAGCCGCTAACATTGCTGGAGACTCTTCCTCTTGATAGTGTGTATTACAAAGTCATACTCAACCACAAATAACACAAAACAGACCATGACATATGGATCCATTTTTGTGCCATAAAGCTTCCTGTATTCTGTTTGTTTATCTTGTAAAACTGAAACCTAAAAATTCTCCTTTCCTCCCCCACCTCCCCGTCTTCAGGGTTCAACACAAATATTTGCAAGTTGACCGAGGGGCCGAGCGACTCGGACCCCGTTTCTCCTCAGCTGACATTCGATTGGCTCGGGGCGATTGTATCGCATCACCTCGGCGGTTCAGACACACTTTACCAGAGCTGTGTGCAAACATCTGCTCGCTCATTAAGCAGCGACGGAGGTGACGAAAGGACTTTTTTGCTGACAGCGCGTCAGTGTGTTGACCTGAGAGAGAGACCGCTCTGAGGCCACTGATAGCAGAGCAAGCAGGTGACTGGGTTCATTCAACCTTTTGTAACACTGGCTTTCCACTCGGAGGAAATGTTTGAGGTAATACAGCCGGGCGGGGAGCGGGGGGGGGGTCTCTGAGATCTCACTCAAGTGTGTAATCGGGTAGAGAGGGAGTCAGGCAGGCTCAGAAGGGCAGTTGCTGTCTCCGTTTTTCTTCTTCTTCTTCTTCTTCTTCTTCTTAAAGACTTCCCCTGTGCTGCCAGGGGGCAAAGAGTTATCACAACTTAGAACAGCTATAACTTTTTCGGACTTGAAATCACATCATTCTCACGCCCTGGGTCTCTCTTTGGGGGATAAGGTCCCGGATCGTCCGCTCCGGGAAACCAAAATAGCTCAGAAATAAAATCCAGATGGATTCAAAGTCTTTCCGAGGAGCACCCCTGCACAATACCCAGAAATTCTCCTGCGGGCTCATTTGAGGCCTGATTGTAGCACAGTACAGTCCGCATGAGTGCATATGAAAGCCACGAGGAGGGGGGGGGGGGTGAGGGAGAGGGAGGGCCAGGAGGGGGTCCCGCTCTGCTTCAGTAATGGGAAGAAGCAGCGGGCTTTAAAGCCGACGATGCCCGAAAACAATACGTCTCGTTATGCAAACACCGACGCGGTGGAAAGCTCTCCGACACTGCTGTGACCAGCAAACTGTTTCTGCGGTGAATAAGATCGAGAACCCCGGTACGAGAAACACGGTCGCGGGGGAAGCATCTACCTTCCAGCATCTTCTGCTGGCTGTTCCTCATGACGTGGATGTTCTCGATGCCGATGAACTGGAATTTGATGTTGGAGTAGTTGTCCTCGTTCTCGTAGCCTTTCCCTGCGGCTCGGTTCGCGATCGCGTTCAGCTGGAAAGAGACGCAAATGAATGCGAGACATGCAAAAAAAAAAAATACTCATCAAACATGCGAGTTACACAATATTGATCGTGATTCAACGGGAACGCGGTCTGGATGTTTTTTCAAGGCTTTCGCTGTGAGCGCGTCCAGCTGGTCGGAAGCGCAGCGTGGAAAATAAAGCCCACCTGAACACACAGCATCGGACCGTGACGCTCTGTATTTTTCGGGCTCTCACCTTGGGCCTGGTGTCCACCACATACATGAAGTCGCTGCGGGGATTGGACCTCAAGATGGCCTCCAGCATCTGTTCGTCCTCCAGGCAGCGAGCGCTGAAACCCGACAGCGGCTGGCTGCTGCGGCAGATGGCGGCCTGGGAGGAGGCAAGAGGCGCTCAGGCTTCACACGGGGACGTTCGCTCGTCTGGCATTTTTATTTTTTAAAAAGGAAATTAATGCACGCTCTCGGTCACATTTAGATTAAAAAAAAAAATCGGATATGTGAGAATGTGGGCGTTGACACATTCACAGTGCTTTCTCTTTTTTCCTGCATGTTCAATATCAATTTCTCATATCTCCTTTTTTTAAGTATCCACGAGGGAGATGGGCGGCTCGTGAGCCAGAGTGGAGGAACGTTGTAGGAACTGAGCTCCACACACTGGACCCTCAGGCCTGGGAAGATGACCTCACACACATAAAGCACTCCCAACTGTCCAGTCCAGGATTAATAGAAGAGATTATGATTCAGATGGAATCGTAATGACTCACGCTTTGATTTAAAGAGAGCATGGACCTCTCCTCGTGGGATTTTTTTTTTTTTTAAACTTGACAAAGTGTCGGTTTAAATGTCACTTCTACAAATCTCAGTGTCCTACTTTTGTGTTCCTTATTTTTATTGATCTATTTTCACTCTTTATATAAATATATATACATTTTAAAATCAGTAAAAAACTGAAATGGCAAACTGAATGAGCATCAGCTCGGCTGTGTTGTAGCAGACAAACAGACAATCAGACGAAATTACACCAAAATAAATAAAGAATCTGAAGGTTACTGTGCCGCCATCAGAGCATCATCAATTTCATGTATTTATTTAAAGGCACAGTACATATTATCAGGTGTAAAAATCCAGCAGCAGTGACTTAACGGTCACTTTGAGGTTTTGCGACATTTAAAACTTTCCGGCTCCGCCTTCTTTTGTGAAACAAACACTTTTGGCTGCTTGAAGAGAGAGAAGACGCTGCCAACGGTCAATTCGGCCAAACATAGCAAGTAAAAATACATTTTAAAAAAAGCACTGTGATAATTTTTCATCTTCACATATACGATCTCTTCTCGACATCGTGATGTCTGTGACCAAATATCTGCTCTGACATGCAGTAAGTCTAACAAGCTTGTGCAGGGCCTCAGTCAGGGATCGGATCCTTCAGTGTGTGCGTCACATGTCGCATGTGGAGGGAGAAAAGGGCACACGCCTGCAACTTACATGGTTCTCTTTGGAGTAGTACGATAGAGTGGGAAATCGGCCTCTGCTCCTGAACTTGGAGCTCCCCACGATGACGGGCGGTGAGGCGGACTGAGGCACGAACAGGTCAGCGGGGTACGTGTCGCTCACCTTTTGAAAAAAAAAAAAAGCAACAGAACAGGAGGCTTAAGCTCCTGCCATGCCCATATTCGGGAAAAAAACAGCCCAACTGATCGTAGATGTCGGCTCACTGACCTTATAGTGTTGGTTGACAGGGGAGAGTTTCCACAGGGAGTTCGGGAGTCCCATTCTGCTGTAGTCAGCCTTGGAGTCCAAAAAGGCCCATTCCTGCCGCCTCTCCGCCTCATCGACGTTGGGTTTGTAGGAGAAGCAATACAGCTCCTCGCAACGCTCTGCAAGACACGGCAGCGGCTAAAGTTTGACACAACACCGACAACGTGCAGGAGCTCGATAGACCAAAGTGCTGCGAAAGCAGAGGAAATAAACCGATAACCAACTTTGAAGCTGCCACATTTCTTTCACGAAATGTGTCAGATGTCATTTATTGTGTCTGTTCTTGCACACTTTGAGCGGTACAGCGTCACCAATATGATGCTTCACCTGGCTGGGAGAGACGCTGCAGGGACAGGTGAACATCCTGGCACTCCCGCTCCCGGGGTACGACGAAGTGAAGGACCTGGAAGTTCTTGCAGCGAACGAGCAGGGAGCACCCCGAGGCCGCGGCGGCTTGCTTCTCCACGCTGCACACCAAACTGTGAAGCACCTGGTAGGAATGATGGGAACACGTTGCAACCACAGCACTGGATGCATACAGTGACATGCCCCAACCTGACTGACGTGTGGCGCCTTACCCATGTTTCATTGCGCACTCCAGCCTCGTTCTCCACGAAGATGGTGTGCGTGGCCGTCAGATAGAGGGTGCCCACCCTGCTTCTTCTGGGGGAGACTCTGTCAAGCAGCCTGACGTTCTCCACCTGCAGCAGGAAGAGGAAGAGGAAGATCGACCTTCAAGCAGCCTCATCCTCAAACACTCGTGTGTTAACTGCAGTGATAAGCAAACACAGCTGATAGCGGCAGGAGGACCATGACCCGCAGACGTGGCCACGGTCCCGCGACACTAAACCTGTACATTTGTACACAATTCATTGTCTGCATTACATCTCTGCAGTCGCCGTGAGCGCGCATGACGGTTTTTTTTTTGTGTTGAGGTGACATGTTGGGGGGTGCACAGTGCGGAAACTGGAGCTAATCGCTGCAACCCGACCCTCGGTTTACCTTCGGTAGTCGGATGTGCTCCATCTGCAAGAGCTGAGCGACGCGCAGCCGCTTCCTGCGATCACTGGACGTGTCCCAATAGCAGCTAGCGGCTAGCAGCAGCTCAGCATGTGTGCAGGAGTGTTAATATATAGCTTAAGAGATCACGGCTGTGCGCTCAGTAGCGCGCAGGTAACCGCTGCCATAACATTGCGGCTGCCTAAAGGTCCACACACGAGCTGCGCCGCTGGGTCCTAACGCCCGCCGTGTACCGGGGGCCGAGGCGGCCCGAGTGAGACGTCAAAGGGCGTTTCAGGCCGCCGGTGACCAGACGTTACGTAACTGACGTGTTGACGTCATTCAAGACCTTTACTGACCTCAAGTCGTTTCAGACACACGCTTCAGACAGACGCAGTTAATGATATTGATGTGTAAAACGTGTTTAATGAAGTAGCTTAGTGGTTTATTGATGATGAGATTGCTTAAAATGGAGATAATTAACTAATGAGTGTCACATTAGCATTGTTCAGAAAAACGTTTTCGTAGCAAAACAGGATAATTAACAAAGTTAAAGGTGAAGGTGAATCAAATTTGCGATGGTGTATTAAAGATTTCTGTTGAGCGGTTTTCTCAACACGGCTCTCTACTCCCAACACTAACCTTGAATCCAAGTAATCTCTAAAAAAAAAACATGACTGACCAATAGATACAAATTAAAGCTGCATGTCCTGTTCTTTTCAGAACAGTGAGAACTTTGTTTCTGTAATTGAGGGCAAAGAAAGGTTGCTGGTTTTGTTTAAAAGCATTCCGTTCTGCGGTAACTTTGTGTCCGAGTGCGTTCTACGAAGTATCAAAACTCGCCGGTTAGATTCCAGCTGGGGATCTTTATTGCATGCCATACCTCCCCCTCGCTTCTTTGCTGTCACTGTACAATTAAGGCAACAAAAAATGACAAACTAAATCATTTTAAAAGCTTTCTCGTAAGCTGTAGGAGACATTCAGACACACAGCGCTTCGTTGTGAGATAAAGCTGCCCGTAAATGAGTCCCTCTGTGTTTTTTTTTTGTTTTTTTAAGAAACCTCCTTATTTGCTCGACACTATTCTGAGACGGATATCATTTGTGCAACCAACACTAAATGGTCACAAAGTAGGCACTTTAAAATGTTATTTAAAGATCACAGTGATACAATGTTGTACAATGTTGGCCCTAAAATATGTTATTGCGCCACTGTTGAACAAAGCGTGAAGCTATCTGAAGAAGCTCCCAGACTGATCCCATCTGATGTTTTCAGTTTATCAAGTTCTCCTGACGTCTTTCGTTTGGGCAAGTCGTCCCAAATTTCAAACGTCTTCTTATATTGGGCAGTATTTTGCACACCAGTGAGCAGAGCGGCCATCTGTTAGAGAACAGTAGGCAGAAAAAAAACAATAAAAGTAGTTAGTTAAACTAAGCAGAAGTGATGGACTTACTGACGCCTGACGGCCTCGCTGCTCACACACTCATCCTGCGCCGCGGTCCTGTTTGAGGAACCAAAAAAAGGCTTGATTGTCCAATGATTAAATACTTTTTTTTCTCTTCAGTGATTCAGTTGTGATAACATCACACGGATCAGATCGCTCGCCTGCGTTTAGATGAGCAATCGTGTTAATGTGCATTGAGCTAATTAGGACAATCCAAGCCTTGATGACTGAACTCATGTTCAATTTGTTCGTGGTTGGTGTCTGTTTTATGACTGGTGCACGAGGGACATCGCCTCGTATGAAAGGCCCAACAAGATATGGAATGATAAGGATATGACAGAGGGCGGGTTTGTAAAGTTTACGTTTTAGCCTTCTCACTGCAGATTCATATTTGGAAGTCGTTGTATCCTGAGGGACTCGGAGAAAAAGTCAGACATGGACATCGCAGATCACATCTAAAGGGATCTCTCACTGCGGCCAAATGTTTCAAGACAAAAGATTGACGGCATTAAACACAAACCTCCAAACCTTTGACTAGCGTGGTTTCCTTAATCATTTCAAAGATATTTTTTATTTGAATTTGATCAAATCTACTTTTTTTTGTTGTTCCACTACACAAAAACAAGTGCTGTGTGTAGGAGGCTTGTACTCTGACCTAGATAGAGACAGGAAATCACTTTTAGCAGAGAGAGGTAGTCTCCAGTGAGGATGAATACATCCATAGATAATACTCCGCCCTCCTACCTAATAAAAAGAGTATTAAGTCAAACTAAGACCAGGTAATGTCTCCGGGCTTCAGTCCCCAGACTGTTCTTAAAATGCAATATGAAGAGACTTTGTGCCCTTCCATTAGGTTCAACTTGTAAACCAGAGCTAATACTGGCCTCCTAAACAAACGTCTAACCTATTTTTACACTTTGATTTACATTTTTTCTCTCCCAGTGAGCTACACTGAAACCTGTGTTATCTGCGGTCCTGTGTCTTATTCGACTCTCATGGTAAACACACACCGGTAACATTCTCGTCACATCGAGGTCAGAGTATCTTTCTGCCTCCAAGATGCTGTTTTTCGGTCTGCAGGCCACTCTCCCTTGTCTTGCCTCTTCTCGTGGCCTTATCAGTAATTGTTCACTCTAACATTTCCTGGCGACACCAGTGTTAACTGGAGCGAACGACGCGCAGGGCAAACACCACTCAATCTGTTGACCATATCCACGTTTTTGAAGCTGGGTCACTCAGCCATCGGAGGGCAAGTGCATTCAATTGGCTTCACAGAATTAGCGCATGTCAACAGCGAGACACACGGCGGGCCGGTGACTCCTTTCCATCCTTTCCATGGTTACAGCGACCAGCTGCACGCACCAACGCATCACGCACACCCCGCCAGCGAGTCCTCCTGAGGACATCAGTCAGTGCAGCTTGTTTGTGGCTGTATTTGCGTTGAATGTGATGAATGCATTCAGGTTCACTTTGTACAACAGATCAATGTGTGTGTGTGTGTGTGTGTTTAAGACAGTAGTGTCTCCAGCCTGCCCACCAACCAAGGAAAACATTGACTTTCCCATCAGCATGCAGGTCAGATAATCAACCCCGCAGCCAGGGTTTGGTGGGCGCTGGGCCATGATATTTGACTGCTTGGCTGGATGGACAAACTCAAGGGAGTGTTGGCTGTTGTCATGCCGGATTGCGCGGCGTTCCTCGCTGCCAGCTGCCACCTTCCCACTGAGGTCTTGAGCTGGTTTGAGCCGGTCTTGGCAGAAACGATCACCGCTGCAAACTCAACCTTAGCGGGCAGTGTTTTGATGGAAAAAAATGTGCCTCTTTCTTCTTCTTCTTCTTCTTTGAATTCCTGCAAGAGCTCAAGTGAAGTTGCCTTGGAGATGCCAGGCTCCTGGTGGCGTACCACAGGGCGCTGTGTGCTATTGATTTTGTTATGTCCATGGGTCCAATAGCTCAGGGGACATTGAGCAATACCTGCCTTCCATTAGGAGGACTTAACCCCCCCCTCAGGTACTGTAGCTCCTCCACCCTTCATTGACCAATCAGCACCCATGCTTTTAGCAGCACTCCTGTGGACCGCACTGGGTAAACACAAGTGTCTGCCTCAATGTTTGTCCACGCCAGTTGCCTAACCATTTATCAGCAGCCTGTAAGCATCTGGGCAGCTTGGGCTCTCTAAGTGCGCTGGAAATTACAAATACTACCATCAAGACTCCTTCCTTTCTCTTCCCTGTCCCCGCTGTGTGTGTGTGTGTGTGTGTGTGCGAGCTGACACAGTTTTACTCCCCCAAAAACCTCATGCATGGAGGTGGAGCACCCCTCCCACCCTGACCATTCCCCAGGGCCCCCAACCTCCTCCTCCTCCTCCTCCTCCTCCCCTTCTTGCCTCCCCTTGCTCAGGGGACGTCACTCCACTGTCAGCGGTGGGACTGGAGGCTGGAGTGCAGAGAGGCAAGGCCAGGGCACAGCGTATGAAGGAGCACTGTGGCCAGAGGGGCGGCGTGAAAGCACCGCTGCACTCAGTGCACATGCCAGCGTATGAATAAGTGTCCAGAGCAGAGTTTCTGCAGCAGTCCACAGGGAGAGCAGTGGATCTAACGTGACATTTACCTGCGCTGAGCTGCCGTGCAAAGAAGGAGGAGGACGCAGCGACACTTCTGACTTTCTCTCAGACTCCACATCCACACACTGTCAGTCTAACGAGGTAGGTGCATGCGTCAAATTAAATACAGTGTCGGGTTTTAATAGTCAGACTGCTGCAAGAGCTGGAAATCTTTGCAGAGAAATTGAACATTATGTGTAAGATATGACCCGTTGGGGTTATTGTGCAATGTAAAACACACATGGAATAATAGTGCAGGGGATGTCTTACCTAGATTACTTTATTTTGTAGGTTTAAAAACAGAAATTTCACGTGCTTGAATCAGATTTTTTTTCTTTGCAAGCTTCACTTTTTTCATTCACTGCATCCTTGGAGATGCTGCATTGTAATGCTAATGAGCCGTCACATCCAAAACTCATGTCCCACCACACTTAAATGGAGATCAATGCATATCTGGACGGTCGTCAGTGTTCATTTATGGTCAAGAAAATAAAAGTGTTGGGTTCAAAGCTGAAAGCTTAATCTTCAAAAGCAAGCTGGACGCTATTGTTTTCATTCTTTTATCTTTTATCTTATTATATTCATGCGTGTACTGTATGTTTGGCAGGATCCCCGGCAAGCTCGCTGATGAAAAGAGACATCTTTAGAGAAAAGACAATGAAAAACAAAGGAAACTTTACAGTTTGTCTTTTTTTTTTCCCCCACGTAATTAGTAACGACAGATACTGGAACGGCTGCATTCACGGCCCCGTTTCATGAATGCAGCTCTTTGAGAGCTTAGATCTGCACGCTAATTCTAAACAATGAACTTTAATGAGACATTTACTGTACAAACCTCCCCACACTTGGCAGCGTTCCCATCATCCTCCATAGCTTTAGGGCTTAACGTCCCTCTCGACAGTCCCCATCCTGCGCTCGTGTCGCCCTGACGCGTTATGCAACTCGCTCTTCGGCGTTCTCGCCAGGAGAACGAGCCGTCGGCGCCGCTCCGGACGCAGAAGTTGCCGCAGTTCAAACTGCTCCCAGACCCGACCTTTGCTTTTCACAATACAAATATTGATGCTGAGATAAGGGAATGGGTGATCGGGTGAGAGGAAATCATCTTCTTCACGTGCGTCACCGTCGAGGGCCTTCATGCTGCGTGCACACCTTCTGGTTCACGCACATGATCTCACGCACGCTCATTGCATGTGAAATGTCTCCAGCTCAGACTGAGGCTGCACAGGTATTTTCAGTTTCCCCCCCCCCACCTCCCGCCCAGGCGCCAACATGCTGGAGCAGGTCCTGTCGTTCAGCCGCTCCCTGGTGCGCAGGAAAGTGGTCGACATGAGCCTGGAGGACTCCAAGCTGTGCCGCTGCCTGGGAACCGTGGACCTCATCGCCCTGGGAGTCGGCAGCACGCTGGGCGCCGGCGTCTACGTCCTGGCCGGCGAGGTGGCCAAAGGGAACTCGGGCCCCAGCATCGTCATCTCCTTCCTGATCGCCGCGCTGGCCTCCGTCATGGCCGGCCTGTGCTACGCCGAGTTCGGCGCGCGCGTCCCCAAGACCGGCTCGGCTTACCTGTACAGCTACGTGACCGTGGGGGAGATCTGGGCCTTCATCACCGGCTGGAACCTCATCCTCTCCTACGTGATAGGTGAGCTATAGGTGACTGTGTTTGAATCATGGGGTTGTTTTAAAGAAGATGCTCATTTCTCTCCACCCCCCCCCCCCCCCTCCAGGTACCTCCTCAGTCGCCCGGGCTTGGAGCGGCACATTTGATGAAATGATAGGAGGGCACATTGAGGTGTTCTGTAAGACCTACTTCAGCATGAACTCTCCCGGTCTGGCGCAGTATCCTGACTTCTTTGCCGTGTGTCTGATTCTGCTGCTTTCTGGTAAGGCAGCGAGTAAAGGCTGAAAACGATATGTTGCATCAGGGGCTGGTGAGAAAGAACAGAAACCAGGATTGGTACTTATCAACTTTCACGAGCCCCAGATGGCACAATCCAATAAAGAGATGGCACGACATAGTGCCTCATAGGCAGTGTGAGTACACTGGGAGACCACGACCCCCCCAACCCTCGCTCCCCTCCCTGAAACCCTGCTAGTCCTCAGCAGCACCCTGCTTCTCTTTCCCACAGTCACACACAATCACAATCTGGGATCTGCCCGTACGACTACGGTTTCTCCACAACCTCAGGTCACTGACGAGCTCCGCTGTCGCAGCCGAGGACACATCATGGCCAGTAGCTGTTGATGACTTCCTCCATTTTCATTTCCCGTGGTCAGATTCATGACAGTCCCGGGATTTAAATCGCACATGACGCACATGACACGCTAAGGCTGAAAGTGAAGACATAGTATGTGTTGTGCATTGGCCTGCCAGAGCAACAATTATGTCGACCACTAGTGTTTGGTTATTTTGAATAACCAGAGATGTGTAGACCTGATGCAATATATTTAATCCAAACCAGATGAATGCAAGATCGAGAATCCCATCGTGAATGTATTTATTTCCCGGCAAATTTGCCCTTTTTGCTCCTCGAAGGACTCCTGTCGTTTGGTGTGAAGGAGTCGGCCTGGGTGAATAAAGTCTTCACCTCCGTCAACGTGCTGGTGCTCTTGTTCGTCATCATCTCCGGCTTCGTCAAAGGAGACACGGACAACTGGAAGATAACCGAGGAATCCCTCATAAATGTCACCGTAGTAACAAGGTGACGAATGCAGATTGTAAAAAGGCCACGAGGTGTATTTCATGGGCTCATATTTCGTCATATTCTCATCCTCATTTCGTCCAATTGTTGCTGTGAATTGACAGTCGATACGTTTCAGGAACTTGTCGGCGACGGCCAACGTTAGCAGCGACTACGGAGTCGGGGGATTCATGCCCTTCGGCTTCAGCGGGACCCTGGCCGGCGCCGCCACCTGCTTCTACGCCTTCGTCGGCTTCGACTGCATCGCCACCACAGGTGAGCCGGTCGGTCGATCGGGCCGCGAAGGCGGCGCCATCGCGGTCGTAGAGACGCGGAAAAATGTCGTCGACACGTCGGGTGTGTTTGTGCGCGACAGGCGAGGAGGTGAGGAACCCCCAGAGGGCCATCCCCATCGGCATCGTGGTGTCGCTGACCGTGTGTTTCCTGGCGTACTTCGGCGTGTCCGCCGCGCTCACGCTGATGATGCCCTACTACCTGCTGGACGAGAAGAGCCCTCTGCCCATGGCCTTCGAGTACGTGGGCTGGAGCCCGGCCAAATACGTGGTCGCCGCTGGGTCACTGTGTGCTCTCTCCACCAGGTAAACACTGGATCTGCTTTCATCAAATAAGCTCAGGACACAGTGTCAGATTCCACTGGGGGACGAAAAGCGTTCAGATTGTGTTTACACTACGACGAGTATCGACGTGCATGCTTACACATGGGTGATAATGGTGAAGGAGAACGGGTCGAACGTTCTGACCACACGTCTCTGTCTGTCTGTCTTATGACCGGATTGATTCCTGGCGCTCAGTGGGACATAGCGGGTGCAGTGCTTAATTCTCTCTGCATGTTTTTGTCATGTACTAGTTTGCAGTATCACAACAAAAAAGATGGGCAGGTTTGTCTGTAAACAATATGTCGGTGTGACTTCTGTCTTTCTTCCCTGAGCGGTTTCTCTATCAGTAATGTGCTTTCAATTTGGTGTTCAGGCTGTTACTTTGGGGGATCCGCCCCTCTGGCAATTGTTGTTTTCACGATTGCGAAATCCCTCTGACACACATTTTAGTGCTCTCACATGTTTGAACTTACTCACGGTCACATGACATCCCTTGAAGTTCAACTCTAAACTCTTAAAACTAGAAACCAAACAAGGACAATCTACTCTCAAACATGACATCATAACATTTGGCATTAGTGACACAACTACAATAGATCTATTGTTTTCCATCGATTGAAGTTGATGGAAGTTAACGGCTGGTGTGAAACGCGCCAACAGGAAAGAAAGACACTTGTTTAACTTAAAAAAGTACAGTTCACCCCAAAATATAAAAACATATTGGTCCTCCGCAAGCCGACCGTCACACAGTCACAATTAAATTGACGATAAGGCCGACGTGCCTCTTTGATTTTGCGGTGAACTGTCCCTTTAATTTGAAGCAGCATGCTCTGGAGCTTCGACGATGTGATTGTTGGTGTAAATGTGTGTCTCTGTGTTTGGGGCTTTTGAACTAACGTGTTGGTCTTTGCATGTCTCTGCCGTCTCATGCAGCCTGCTGGGCTCCATTTTCCCCATGCCTCGCGTAATCTATGCTATGGCGCAGGATGGGGTGCTTTTCAAAGGCTTAGCCCGAATCAATCCAAAGACGAAGACCCCGCTTATTGCCACTATGACCTCCGGTGTAGTAGCAGGTGAGAGCCAGGGAGCGGTCAGTGAGATGACTCCTGCTAATCGTCCTCCACCAATCAAATGTGAAAGACAGACACAGACACAGATGATCATTTGGCTTTTTCTTCTTCTTCTGGAAACTCACCCACACTTCAACATGCTCCTTAAAAAAGTCAAGTTTTCAGGAGGTTCCCTCCTCCTGCGTTCACTCACACACATGCTCGTCTTTCACAGTTGTGCAGGTGTCATGTTGTTGCCTCAACTTTAACCATGAACCCTCTTCTCCCTAGCCTGTTGGGCTCCATGTTCCCTCTGCCGCGCATTCTCTTTGCCATGGCGCGAGACGGTATTCTGTTCAAATTTATGTCCAAAGTGAGTAAGCGCCAGTCTCCTGTGGCCGCCACCATGGCGGCGGGTACCACCGCGGGTAAGCTCCCGGGACCAGGACCCGTCCTGTGGTGGGGTTGTGTCGTGGACTTAGTTTGGGGATCTCATCAGTGCACGTGGTGGCGGTGGTGGTGGTGGTTGGTGGCTGCATGTTTAAACGTGGCGATGGTGTTTCCACAAGCATGAGAGGAAACATCACACACTTTGCAGAGGCTGTAAATTACTGGAAATCATTTTTGTTCACCACTTCAGTCCAGGAAATAACCCCACGTATGACCCCCAAAGTACATTAGCTTTGTTTCCATTCAGATGTTAAGCTAGTTTGACGCAAACGTTTGAAACGGTGCAAAAAGATAGGCGCGTTTTCCGTCAGCTGGTTTGGAGCTAACACACTTTGCTCCATAGTCCAATTGATGGGAGTCCTATCACATTTTTTCCTGTTTCCATACAGCTTTTCTAACGCATTCAACATGCACATGGAAACACGGCTAACACCACAGGCGGTTAGCTTATCTTAGCTCAACGTCCGCAAACCAAGCGGTCGCAGTCGTAAAAGAGCACAATTCTGACCGCACAGTGAAACTTTCTACCGGAGAGGACATTGAAACTCCTGATATGAGAGAATAAAGAAGAAATACAAACAGATGGGCCTTTTGGGGGATTGTTGTGGTGCTCATAGATTATTAAAAAAGGCTCTGCTGTGAGGTGTGGTGTGCGGTTGCATCGTGCTCACTGTGCTCAGGTGCTGGGGCTTTGACCTTTAAGCTGATGGACCTGGGGAAGTGACCGGCAGATGTGAACCCTGGGAAGGAACCCAAGCACCCAGGCCACGTCCAGAGCCACTGGTAGACCTGGGCGAGGGCGGGTGGGGGAGCTTCCTTTGTTTTCTTTTTTTATTTGCTTTAATACAATGTTCCGGGGAGCAGCTCCGTGTTTGTGCCGCGGCGCTGAGATCCGCTCCATGCAGGAGTCTGGTGCTGAGATACAAGAGAGCGGGCTGCACCGCGGTGCATCTCACATCAAACGGCACTCGGCACGGACGCGATCGCAGCTGCCGGTCCGGGGGAAAACATCTGCATGAAGTTTAATTTGCATCTGACGATGTGCACATCTGTGGGATGGGGCGGGGGCATCTGAAGAAAACTGCTTTTCAAACTATAATTGTGGGTGTAAATGTTTCCCTGTCATTTGAGATCCTGTTGAATGAATACATTTTCTCTGGAAGAGGAAAGTGTTGCCGTTAATTGCGTTGTTTTCTTGTGCCCGCCGTAGCCATCATGGCTTTCCTGTTTGACCTCAAAGCGCTGGTGGACATGATGTCCATCGGGACGCTGCTGGCGTACTCGCTGGTTGCCGCCTGCGTGCTGATTCTCAGGTGGGTACATTTGCAAAAAGAAACAACCAAGAAGTCTTAAATTTGTGTAACATTGTGAAACAGCTCCCCTTTTAGCTTTTCTAAAAAAGCCCCACAGGCACGATTACACACGCCTCGTGGTGTTGCATCACTCTGGTGATGTAAGAACCGTGAATGCATCCTTTGTGTGGCTGATGGAGTGAATGAAAGTGTTTACTCAGCCTCCTTGTACCTTTAAACTCTGGACACACTGTACACCTCTGCCGGTTGCGCCGAGGTGACTCATCACCACGGCGGCGTGAACACAAACCCAGTGTTTCCATCACCGGTTTCAACTGGATTCAGAGGCCGCGGTTGTAAAGTAAAACCGAGCACGTGTTTGACAATGAAAGTGCTTTTGTCGCCGCGTAAAAGGAGGCTGCATGCAAAAACAGGTCGCGAAATGCAAACGCAGACTCGTGACCTTTAAATCTTTGACTGGCTCAGATACCAGCCAGATGGCGCCATGGAGCGGCGGCCCGGCCCCGGTGAGAGCCACTACCTGTCCTCCGAGGTCGGGGAGTCTGACCTGACGGAGTCCGAGTCCCACCTGAACATGCTGAACGCCGGCGGCTCCGCCCTGCAGGCCGTCCTGCACCCTCCCGCCTCGCCCTCGGAGAATTCCTCCAGTGTGGTCAACATGACCATCTGCGTGCTCGGTAAGCAGGCCGGGTTCACATCTTATTGTTCTTTCTTTAATGATGTGAAAAAAAGACGTCAGATTTAATGCGTGTGTGTTTTCACACCGCAGTGCTGGTCGTGTGCGTGGTCAGCTACCTCACAACGTACCACATCTACGCCATCGTGTGCATGGAGGTGTGGATCCTGGTGCTCCTGACCGCGTGCCTGCTGGTCTTCAGCAGCTGCGTCTTCATGGTCTGCCGGCAGCCTCAGACCACCAAGAAGGTCTCCTTCATGGTGCGTGGCAGAGCGACAAGTGCACCGCTTTCACGACGCGGCAGCACAAACACACTGATGCTAGATTTTTTTGTTTGTTGCTTGTTTGCGTCGCAGGTTCCCCTTCTGCCTTTTCTGCCCATTCTGAGCATCTTCGTCAATATTTACCTCATGGTTCAGCTGAGTGGAGACACCTGGATACGTTTCTCCGTGTGGATGGCCGTGGGTGAGTGACGCCTCGTGGAAAATATGCTTATTCGCTTTGTTTTGGTCAAGAGTTCAAGCTCAGTACACCCTCTCAAGTGTATGTCAAGCATGAAGCTAGAGCGTCTACGGTTAGCTTAGCTTAGGGCCGCTAGTTAAATCAGCTTAAGTCACTGCTGCGAAATAGTTTGGCACACAATCCCTCACACTTTTAACCCTCAGTTAAACAAAGAAAATACATATATATCGTGTTAATGAGCTCTAGAGGTGATAGTAGACGGATTTTGTCATTCGTTCAAGCTAAGCTAAGCTAAGCTTAGCTAAGATGTAGCTTTGTATTTAGCAAACAGCTATCAAAGTGGTATTGATCTCATCCAACTCTCATCAAGACAGCAAACATTGCCCTTCACAATCAATTTTCTCTCAGGTTTCCTGATCTACTTCGGTTACGGCATTTGGCACAGCGAGGAGCGCCAGCGCAGGCTTCGCGGCGGCCCGGTCAAGGGCAGCGGCAGCGGCAGCGCCGCCCAGGAACACGGCGACACCGGCGGGGAGAAGCCATCCGGCGCAGGTGCGGCTGGAAAAGACCAAAAGGGTTTCACCTGCCCGGAGAAGACCAGCCAGTGTTAAAGCGACGGGACTCTGCGAATGCGACAGATGCACGGAAGCACAATGCAGCGCTGCCTTGATGCACCTGTTCACACGGGCGGCGTCAGATCTCTGGACCACGCGATGCGGACTCGCATCCCTGTAGGTCACACTGCGCTTTACGGACAGCACGGAGACTCACAAAAAAGGACAGGTAACACACTGGAGGGTGATGTTCCTTTAACACTGAAGCAGTCTACGCAAGACTGCATCAACGCCGTTCTCTCATTATTGACTTTTCCTTTTTCTGGTATTCTTTACACTTTAGGCAGGTTTGTACAAGTGTTTTTTTTTGTATATGTAATGTCTTGGGAATCTGTGCTTTCCATTTTATTCCTCCAGAGTATTATTAGTTTTGGATAAACCAATTATGTACTACTATAAAAAAAAGTAATATTAGCTTGTAGTAGAAGCACTCATTGTTCTTTCTTTAGGTTAGAGGGATGCTGTCGTTCGTCAAGTTGAAATATGTCTCATGGGAGGAAATAACCTGTCATTTTTTAGACCAATATTCAATATGTCCAATAGATTTGTAGGCGCTTAGCATGTCATGACTCAACTAATGGAAGTTCACTAAGTGCAGGTGGAGAAAGTCCGGCTTGAGGTATCTGGAGCTGTCGAGGTGGCGGCTTTAAAGTCAGCACAGGTTTACTTTTGTACTTTTGCTAGAGGGTGTGTTTTATCTATGAACTGTTACAATCTGAATATGCAGATCCTTATTTGTTACGGAGCTCTGCTCAAGAAGTATTTTTAGTGGTAGTGTTGTTTTATTCACCGTCAGATAAATGACTGTTGTAGTGTCACGCTGATATCTTGTGCTATTGTGATACAGACCTTCATGAAATGATATTCTCTCAACCAGAGCACGTTGACACCTAACAGGAAGCACAAAAATGCATTACAAGTCTTACTGCAGATACAGCACATGTATATATCTGTCTCGCCGCATCATTGAAGTCCTTTTCCAGCTTTCTTCTCTTGTGGTGGACGTCCTACTTTAAGCACTCGGTGTTGCTTCATCTCCGGGTTGAAGAGACATCTTGTGCTGAACGTAAAGATTCGGTGCTTTCAGGGGGATCCCTGTCCGTTTCAGTGAGCTCTAGGTAACAGTAGAAACTTCTGGATGTTGGTGATTCAGGGGGATTTAATGTGCGAGGCTCGACAGTAACATGGCCAGGTTGCCAGGTTGGGCGAGCATTTTAAGGAACTGGCAACCACGTCCTGGCCTCAGAGGCGAAAAAAACAGCAGCGTTTCATGTTTGTTGCATCGGCTGCATGCGTCAGGGCGTTGTGGTGTTTACTGTTTCACAGACAACGTGGAAGCAACTGTGGTTTGACTTTGAGGTGAAACGTTCAACCAACCTGTCGACTTCACAAAGAATGCACAAAATGATTCGTCTGACCGACAAAAAGCAGCTGAACCCGAACGAGAAACAGAAAAAAAGGGAAGCTCGACGTAAAAATGATGCTGCAGAGCTTTTGTTTGGTTTCCGTAATAAAGCTTTTACTCTTTTGTGTCACATTGTGTTTATCAAGCGGACGTGTAGCTGCGTAGCATCTTCATTACTGGCACTGCCTTTTAAAAAGAAGTTATGGTGTTGAGCCCCGACGTGTGCAGTGCAGCGGTTTGAATGAACGTGGAACAAAAGCTCAGAAGAAGCTCGTCTCAGAAGCAGATTGGAGGCACTGAGCCTCCACATGAACAGTGTGGAGTCCTCCAGTGAGGTCACAGGGTCGCAGCAAACACAGGGTCATGATACACGGTCACTTTTAACAGCTGCACAAGTACAATAAATGTATTTTCCAGTAAGACGGCGTTTGGTGTTTTCTTTTCTTTCTTTTTTTGTATGACCACTTCCTCAAGGTGGTTGTGTTTAAGTCGCTTTTTGTCTGTTTTAATGAAATCTGAAAGTTGTGCCATAAATGAAAGAACTTAATCATTTTATAATGTAGATGTCGCCCCCGTGTGGCCATTTATGCAAAGCTTTTGGTTCAGGACAAACATACAATCCTCACAGCGGTGGAACAAGTACTCAGATGTTTTACTGCAGTAATGTGAAAATACTCCACGACATGAAGTAAAAACCCTGCATTCAACACCCTATTGAAGCAAAAATACAGAAGTAATATCTGCAAAATATACAAAAAAGAAACCTATTCAACATAAACACAATCAAATACACGGCTCCTACACCCATACTCTCATATTATACTATGCCAGAACAATATTTAGTATAAACTACATCACCTGTTAAAGCAGTTTGCCAGAAAATAACAAGATGTTCTGCTACATTCGAAAACATGCTTTTCTGACTCGTCCACTCCTCTGCACAGCGAACATAAGCAAGAGGGGTCAAAGTTCAGGGTGCCATGTTATGAGGAAGTAGCTCGTCTTAAATTGTATGTATAAAATAAGATTATATAATCCTTTATTAGTCCCTCAGTGGGGAAATTACAGGATTACAGCAGCACTGCTCACAAGTAAATAAAAAAATCAATATAAACAGTAGAAGAGTAATAAAACAAAATAAAAAAATTAAACAGTAAGACAAACATTAAATGAACAGATGGAATAAAAAACACAAGTGTATAAAAGTACTTGCACGTAAACGTAGCATGCACGCTGCATTGTTGCGGCGGC
Source organism: Clinocottus analis (assembly GCF_023055335.1). Taxonomy (NCBI): domain Eukaryota; kingdom Metazoa; phylum Chordata; class Actinopteri; order Perciformes; family Cottidae; genus Clinocottus; species Clinocottus analis. Next base: position 3,974,781 of record NW_027175821.1, read on the forward strand.
TGCAGTGTGTGCAGACAGTACACATGACAAAGGATGGGGAACACACTGCGCGTGTTGAAACATCCCTTTGAGTGACATCACAGCCGGTGACAGTAATCTTCAAGATGTGAGGAAGAGCTTCAAGAGAAGCCTTGAAGGGGTTTTACACTGCGGTTCCAGCAGAGGGCCTCAGAGTTCGTGCTTCTGCTCCTGTGGTCTGAGGACAGAGGGGAGTAAACAGAAAGGGCTCGGAGCTTATTTTCCTCCCCATTCCTCTCATTCTGTGAGGAGGATGGAGCTGGAAATCTAGGCAGGGCAGCCGGAGCCTGCAGAGTTCCTACTGAAAAAACTCGTCCCGACTCTCTCCGTCCCAGCAGAGCTCGCCATCCCGTCGGCACACAGCAGCATGAAGCTCTGGGTCCTGCTTTGCCTGGCGCTGCTCGGGCTGGAGCTCCAAAACGGTGAGTGCAGTCTCCACGCGTCTGTCTCGTGGACTTAGCGGTTGAAGCTAAAGCAACTGTTGGTCCTGAGAACATTGAGTGCAAGCTGGAGGTAGAGAGGAGGATGAAATAATCTGAAGTTGTGTAGGTTGGCAGAGGGCACCCGGTCTTCTTTGACCGGGTGCAGAATGGGAGACAGATCTCCTTCACACTTGAGTCTTTTTTTCGTCTCTCACTGCAACTAATCTGCTCCGTCTGAATTGTATATAATGCATGTTAATTGTTCAAAGTTTGCATCAGAGTTGTGTGAAGTTTTTCTTCCTGCAAAGTACTTCTGCAAAGTACTTCTGCAGACCAACTCAAACCAGCTGCATCTGAGGCACGCAGCAGGCGTTTCTAATTAAACAAGCCTCCTCCGCTGACCTCTGCTCCAAGTTCTCATCAAGTCTGCTCGCAGGAATGGAACAACACCCTGGAAGTCCACACGGCGCTAAAGACGGATTTGTTTTTGGTCTTCAATGCTTCACGTGTCCAGAGGTCCTGGACATTGTGTGCCAGTAATAAGGAATCCACACTTCCTGCTCAACTGTTGTCACAGCTGGGAGGGAAGGGGGGGGGGGGGACACGAGAGCAGCTTAGATGGGCAAACTGAACACCGTGTCTGGGCTTATCTTCATCATCTCTTGGCTCTCACTCCCCCTCCTCCTCCTCCCTCTCCTCTGTGTACCCAGGGGCCTGCCAGCAGGTCAAGCGGAGAAAAGACGTAGGAGAGAACCGCATCCGCCCGGGCGGGAAGCGGGTGAAGGTGCGACTGCCCAAACCGAAAGACGGCGGCGGGAAAGGCCAGTCCCTGCTGACCCAGGTTTTAGACAAGGGCCGCTTCCTGCGCCTGGCACCGAGCACCAATCTCCCCCCCGGGAGGAACATGGAACTGCGCTGCAAGGGCAACTCCATCGGGTGGTCGTACCCGTCCTACCTGGACACCTTCAACGACTCGCGCCTCAGGTTTGAAACACTTGTAGCCGTCTTCTTGTCGCGCTACGAGCTGACGCCGAGTGTGAGAAAGTCTCATTTCTGTTTGTTTTTTGTGTGTGTTGGTTTCCCGCCTTTTCAGCATCAAGCCCAGCGACAAGTACAGCCAGCTGATCCTGACGTCGCCCTCTGCAGCCGACACGGGGCCCTACAGCTGCTGGGTGATCGTGTGCGACGGCGCCGAGTGCGAGAGGGACCATGAGCGCACCTACGTCTCATACATCTATTTCACAGGTGAGGCAAAGCAACCCCGCAAGCCCCACCGAGCACATGATGTCACTTTCATGACATGGATTCATTGTAGTGTGTGTCTAACATGAAGCAATGCTTTGGTATCATTCATATGAGCAGTAGAAACGACCCCTCGCTGCATCAAACACACCCATAAGAGTCAATGGTCTTCATTCAGGTGTGTGTTTTGGTCGCAGAGCCCAACCTCACACCTGTCCCCTCCTCCCCCTCTTAAAACAGACAAAGACAACCTCTTCGTCCCCTCCGCCATCCACTTCGAGATCGTGTACCTGCGCCCGGACCGGCCCGCCGTGGTGCCGTGCCGCGTGACCGACCCGCAGGCCAAGGTGTCCCTGCACAGAGAGGTGCCGCCGGAGGAGATCCCGGCCAACGGGACGCAGGTGACCTACGACCCCACCAAGGGGTTCGTCCTGCAGAGCCCCAGCCCGGAGCTGCAGGGGGTCTTCTACTGCAAGGCCGTGACCAAGGGCACCCCGCAGATCTCCACCAAGTACCAGCTGCTCTACGTGGAGGGTGAGGAGTCTCAGGGTGCGGGACCGGGCACCCTTTTTATTTTTTCTCCTGTGTGTTTAACTGCCAAACACAAACGCTTGAATTATGGTTTCATTGCATTTTTATTCAATAAAACTATAATTCAAGCGTTTGTGTGACAGTGAGAGGCGTTTTTTTTCAGCCTCCAGGTAGAGGTTGTATTTCTCAGCTGTTAAAAATCGCCCTCGCTCCTCTCTGCTGAGCTCAATTCATGTGGACGGTTTCCAACTGAAATGGAAACAGTCGAGCTTTTGCAAATGGGAGGAAGAGAGGTGAATTTATGGAATGGAAAGTGTGTGTGTGTATGTGTGTGTGTGTGCACGGAGGAGGGGGTTTTAGGTCAAATTAAGCTCCCGTGGCATGTTTGACTGGCAGGTGGAGAGAGAGAGAGAGAGAAACTGCACTGCTGGAGGTTTTAACGCTTCAGTCCATAAATGTGACACGTTTTTAACGTCGTTAACCCGTTCCTCGTCACCAGTTCCCAGTGGGCCGCCGTTCGTGGGCCTCGAAGTCTCTCCGGGGTCAGTCGGTGGAGGCGACAACGTCAACGTGACCTGCACCGTGTTGGGCGAGCCGGAGGCCGACGTGAGCTTCACCTGGTCTTATCCTGGTCAGGTGAGACGGCACGAAGCCCGACCTTGATGCAGGACCAAAGACATCAGCAACCTGAGTTCATCATGTCGGGTCGCTTTGATTAAACTGTCCACTCAGACATTTTTATATTGTGAACAGTGAATTTATTGTCAGTGGGTCATAATAACCCAATATGAGTCCTGTTTGTTCGTCAGGGTCGTCGCCCGGTTCACACGCAGACCTCCTGGAGGCTGGTCAACAGAGGAATGAGCCACACCACGAGGATCTCCCAGAGCGTCTTGACTTTAGAGGACATGGAGACCATCGACTTCGGAAAGTACATCTGCAAAGCCAAGAACCGGAACGGCGAGACCATCGTGACGACCGACGTCGTGTCCAACTAGCGGCGGGTTACCGAGCTGGAACGCAGCAACCGGGGGAAACCCGATGGAGTCGACGTGTATATACATGAAAATGGATGTATTTTTAGATTGCAGTTTGCGATGACATAATAAAAAGATTTGCTCCAGCTGCTGTTGACGAGTTCATTTCTTAAAACCGGACCCTTTACTGTACGTTTGCAGCTGGAGAGCTCGTGCGACCGCACATGCAAGGTTGACGCAAATGTGCATGAAGCCACCGGCCAAAACACAGAAGCCAAAAGTGTTTCACTCAACATGCGCCGCTCTGCATGGAGCGTTTCACATGTAGATTCTTAAACGACGCTCCGAAAACGAGAGCGGCGGCCGTCGGAGACTCGCTTCGGCTTTGCAGCATGTTGTCGATTGGAAAATCTGGTTTAAAGCGGAGCCGTGTGGCCGACTGACGTCCTTAATGCACTCCGTATGTGGAATGTGAGCTGCAAGGCCCAGAACTAAACTTCGATCCAACGCAACACTTGCTGCAGTTTCCACTTTGCTGAATAGCTATTTTGGCGATTATGATTTTTGGAATATGCTTCAGTTTAGGATATGCAGGTTTGTGGTTGAGAAAACATTTAAGGAGATTTGATACCCTGGACCGATACCTGCTGAGTTCAAAGGAAAACCTGAATTCCTTTCATGTAACCCTGAATCTGAACCCTGATATGCTGTATAACTCAGCTACATGTTTAATACAAGGCTTTATTATTTGCATATTTCAACAAACCAATATATATAAATTCCACACAATACTATTTGAGACATTGCAGTGACATGTACAAGCGGAGCCTCTTCAGGTCAACTCTTTGCAAAGACTCCATCTTTAAAGCTGCGTCAGGAGGGTTCAAAACGAGGAGATTACCAAGACGGGAACACATGCACAAAGACTCGGATTGGTCCCGTGGTCAAACAAACGCGTGTGGAAAAACAAAAACAATGTTCAAGGCAACAGATGATACTTAAAAACTGACAAACTAGGTGTAACCCCTCCAACCCCCTCATAACCTTTTAAAAAAACCTTCAAGAAATTCTGAACATAGAATGAGACTTGCGCAGCCCTGGTGTGATGACTAGCAGCGGTGTGTTAGTGGCGTGACAGTTAGCTGTGAGAAACGATGAGGAATCCAACACAAGCAATTCCACATTTCATATAAAATGTTCCCCGGAGGAGGGACGACGTCGTCTGTAGTCGCATCTATTCTCAAATCAGACTTTCCACGGCTGATCTCTAGAGACAGAAGGAACAAGTGCTGCATCTGCACGTGTTGACAAACGCATTTGTGTATCTCTTACTGCATGTACTGAGTGTGTGTGTGTGTGTGTGTGTGTGTGTGTGTGTGTGTGTGTGTATGTGTGTGTGTGAACAAAGAGCTTAGGGCAGACAAGTCTCAGTCAACAAATACCAAAAATAGTGTATCATAACATAGAAGTCCTGAGATTTCCTTCACCCCCCCCCCCCTCCCACCTCCATAGTACCAGACGTGAAAGGCAAGAAAACAAGGCGACCTTGCTTATTAAGTGCATCTGTGCAACTATATTTAAATGTTTTTTTACACAGCCTGCAGTGTCTGTACAGAAAAGTGTCAGAGTTCATCCAATCCCGAAGGCGCCATTGTCAGGCTGTTGCGTTGCCGAAAAAAGAACAGGGGAAACAAACATGGCTCTTAATTCCAGAGGGCTCTGACCTCCAAACAACAGGGTGCGCTTGCTGGAAGCGGGTCTCCGTCGTTATCTGGGCGAGACGGGGGGGCTGGAGATGGCGCCCGAGCTGCGAGGGGACTGGAGGCTGAAGGACCGGGACGGCGAGGTGGAGGTCGGGGACACCCTGCGGGGGCTGCTCGGGTCGCCGTTGTGGAGCTTCCACATCAGCTCCTCGTTCTCCATGGACAGACGCTTGTTCACCTTGGACTCCTTCTGAAGGGACTCCTGCAGCGCCGCCTGCTCGGTGGACAGCTGCCTGCGAGTCAGCGACACAACGGATTATGAACGACCATTGAGATATTTAACAAGTGGAACCGAAGCCAAATATAAGTACTGGTATGTAGTCGTTATGAGACGCTCACTTTGTCATCAATGAATACCAAAAGATGATAAATACATTCATCCGTCTCAATCCTTTCTGACTTCCTGCTTGTTTGTTGCTTTTCTACTGAAGATGTAAAGCAGACTTCATTTAAATTGTGTTGGGGACAACTGTCCCTCTCACACAATTAGGTCGCACTAAACTTATACAGGGTTCATACATTTTGACCAATGGATTTCCATGATCAAACATTTCGTGAAATCTTGGTGTAAACATGAAAAAGTGCTAAAATGTTGTATTTAAACTAACAATGAGGATTTACAGTAAACCTTAAATGACACAAATGGATGAGACAATCATTTTCTTTAAAGAATAAACATTTATATAGATGCCCGTATGTGTGCCTGCTTATATTATGAGCATCTTTATTTTAAAAGCATTTTAATTATTTAAAACTCAGCGTAAATGAATACAACACATTTACATGACCCGTTATATTGTAGGAACCAGTTCAACTGCGTGGCTCATTGATTAATGGTTTGTGTTGAATAATGAAGGTATAACAATATTAAATAAATGCAGAGACGCATCTAACCCCCGTCTCAGTTCAACGTCTGCTTTCTATCTCTATATAATAATAGGAGTTCATATGGGACCTCTTACCTCGACAGGGCATAATGTCTTTCCATGCGGGCTTTGAGGTCCTCATTCTCCTGCTGGACCTTCGTATGACTCTCATCCAGCTTCACCTTTTTCTCTGTCTGGAAACATTAAAAAAAAGAAGCAAACCAACGCATGAATCCCTCAGTGTTGCTCGTCTTGATGCCCAGCGATCGTGAGCTTCGGGTCTCACCAGTGCGTCTATCTCCATCAGCTTCTTCTCCTGCTGGTGGAGCTGTTTGTTTTTGATATCCAGCACCACCTTCAGGCTCTCCAGCTCCTGCTCCAGATACAGCGTGTGCGAGTCCTTCTGAAAAAGGGGGACAACACGAGGAGCGCCAAGATGTTCAGGGACCGTCAAAGACTTCCAAAAATGAGTTCATCCAGCCTCGTAAAAGTCACGTGGCCATGAATCCAGAACCACACGACAGAGGGCGCCGCGCATCACTAACACATCAACGCTAAGGAAACGCTGACGGCTCACAGGGGAAATTAAGCTCTGGATGTTTTATCCGTCACACACAATGACATAAACATAGTGTGCTCTGCTAAAGGTAGTGTTTTAAAGTCCTCCTGGTCCCTTTTTAACAGGTGGTTAGTACATTCTGAGCTTCTGCTGTTCTTATTATCCATCTATTCATAGTCGATGTGGAGCGAGGTAGTTACCTTAATGACTCTACTGAGCCAAGGCAGAATGCTGAGCACATGAGGAAGCCACTAAACACTGACAACAGCACTCAGGGAAAATTAAAAATCTACACTGTGGGCAGAGAGGGAGAGCAGAGTTTAACCCACTCAAACCAGTTCATGTGGTAAAGAACGGTTCTTATTTTCTTAAGATAACGTGAAATGTGTTTTGTTTCCGTTGGTAGTTTATCTCGTCTAATCATTGGCTTCAGGGTTGCCACCTTTTACACTTAAAAAAAAAGGCAAACACTAGAGTCACAAGACGATTCTCAAGTGGAGCGGCGCTATAAAAAGCACACAGATAAGAGTACCTGATTCTTTTCGGCCAGCTGTTTCCTCCTGTTCTCCACCGCGGTGAGCTTCTCAATCAGGGCATTGTTCTCCACTGTGAGCGCTTGGATCTGTTCCTGTGGATGTACGCAGCACAACAGAGTTACTGAGCACACACACACACACGTCCATCAATACAGAACTGATGACACGTTATAATTTGTGTGGATTTCTTTGATCAAAAGGAAGAAACAAAAGTCAAGCTTACAGACAGAGCGGCTCCCTCTTCTTTCAGAGTTTTTTCCAAAGACTGCAGCTCCTGAGTGTGGACTTTACTGACCTCTTAAGAGTTTTATGACAAAGAATTTTTTTCAGATAATTTCAACCGCACAACAAAAGTTCGAGGCCAAATCACAATTCTATGTTATGATGCAATACAAAAAATTCACACACTCATTTGGGAATAGACTCAGTTTGAAAGAAATTTATAAAATGCACCTCTAGATGTTTCATTAATTTGGTGAAATACTGTTCACTCACCTTCCAGTGACGCGTCATACTGCTGTTTAACGGACAGCAGCTGTTCTGCGTGGCTGCTCTCCAGCTCCAGCTTCATGGCCTCATGATTGGCTTTAAGCTCTGCCATCTTTAAAAAGAACAAAAGGAGACATTACAGATCACAAGCCATTAGGATGTTTTGTGTTTACCTCTGGATAATCAAGAGGCAATAGTGAATCTTCCTGTTTAAATGCTTATAGAAATCATTATTAAAAGGGGGAGTAGGGTGAACACCTGTTGTTGCATGAGAGTCTTGCACTTGTCAGTCTCCTCCTGGTAGGTGAGGTGGACCTTGTCCCACTCGGCCTGGTAGAAGACCTGAAGTCTCTGCTCCAGCTCGACCAGGTCGTCCTGGTGCTGCTCCTGCAGTTTGTGCAGCGCATCCTGCAGAACGACGCGCAACTCATCCTTCTCCTTCTCCAGACGTTCAGATGAATGTTCGGAGCAAACTGGAAACACAAGAACAGAAAAGCTAGCATCTTGTGTTTTGGGTTGAAAAGAAAAAAAGGTGACGGGACATTTGCCTGGCATTCAGTGACCATCTGCAGCTGTGTCGACTGCAATATTCATTAAACAGAGCAGAGGAAAACTTGCATTAGTAACTACTTGTGTCAGAAATACAATACGTCCACTGGAAGGAACTCTGCTTTGCAAAGTTCTCCCTTGGTGTAAATGTGCGACACTCAAAGCGCTCCAAAAAGGAATGGAAAAACTGACTTTCAATGGGAGGTTCCTCTTGCACTCGAGTGCATACGCCCACACTGCAGTTATTTATAGGCAGATGAAGATATGGTAACAACTTGTCTCTCAATTCTTTCACAATATCTAGAAATCAGTAACAGGAGTCACAGATTTCTTAAAATCAGTCTCGTCCCCTCCACAGCTGGTAATTTCCCATTTTTGAGTGCAATTGGTGGCTTTTGTTTTTTGTTCAGTAAACCAGGCTCACCCTATTCCAACCGTTTCCATCGGCATGTGTTTATATCTGCTCTAGAAGTGGGTGACAGTGACCGACTCCATGACCTGTCTCTGGTTTAAGTGCCTGTGCACAAAACACCGTTTTTGACCAGCGGGCCCACGAGAACTTCAAGTCAGTGGTGAAGTCACGCTGACAGCGTGCAATAAAGAAGACAGATGTGCAGAACAAGAACCTCTGCCGACGCGGTCAGCAGGTGATTCTCTTTCAAACATTTGGTATTGAATGCGGTGAAAGACAATAAACCACAACTATTCAGAACTCAAAACTGAACCCAGATGTCGCTCCGCTGTGCTACAACACCTTACAATTTATATCCTGTTCTAAAAAAAAACAGATTTGGCAGGATAATGCCACCTTAAAGGATTCATGAAAGGCCCATTTCAACATCTTTTGAACGTATGGAGATTTCTCTGTTAGCCAAGAGGGACATGTGCTGTATTTAAGGTTTTTTACTGGTTCACACATCTGTATTGAAGGTTGCAAATTCAGTCATGTTGAAAAACGTTGTCACAGACTAATAGTCTCAAATGATGTGTATTCCTGATGCCGTCTGGATGCATACAAAGTCCCAGAGTCTGTTTTTGCACAGTTACAACTGAGCTACAGTATAAACACTGCACTAATGTGAAGATTCACCTTACCAAGAGTGGAATAACAGCAGCGGCTCCAGGAACAGAGGCCAAGCTAACAGAGGGACTATCTATCAGGCTTTGGCATGGACAGCTCATCCAACAGAGCCAAGCACCCCACCACCATGTGCAATAGAGATCTGGTCATATGAGCCTTTCTTGTCCAAACCCACATCACAAAAAAAAAAAAAAGAAAACACCTCATGGCTCATACGACGGGAGGAGGGCCCAGTTGATCTAAAGTTAGCTGCATTCTGGCAAACAGACAGCAGGGTGACGGGTGTTTGGAAGTGTCACAGATCGTACAGATCCCTCTTAGATATCCTTTTACGTGGGCTGGATGATAAAAAGGGGTGTATCACAATTTTGGCTGCGGCCCAAGACTGTAATGCATTGCTGTGCGAGGAGTGAGATCACTGGACGCAGGCGGCGACACAGTCCGGGGAGGAATTTAACTCAAAGCAAACCTATAATAACGAGACAGGACTTAGAAACAGCTTTCACTACACACAATACAAAAAAAGAGATCAGTGTAGGTTTTACAGCCTCCATGACGCGAAGAATGTGGTAAAGCGCAGATATAACGGCGCTCAGCATATAAGAGCAGTCATGTGGAAGTCCCGAGGTTGTGAGGGAGGGGAGGAGCCCCGAAACTACTGCTGCCGCCTCGAGTAAAAGAGATGAAAGCTGGTGAGCGAGCGTCTGTACACACAAGGCTGTGTGACAGCACACAGGCTGGATAAAAAGCACGGGTCATTGTCCCCAAGCCCTCAGGTGGCGTGGCATTCCACCACTTGGAGACCTGCCTGTGTGGGGTCAGAGGTCATCCTGCCACTCCCTGGGGAACGGGCTGACCAGTCTACTCAGCAACACTTAAACACACATGCCTTGACAGATAGGCAGTGTGAGATTTTCAGCCGAGGACAAAGCAATCAACGAGTGGGGAAAGAACCCCTGGAGGCATCTATTTGTTGGGCAAAAGCAAACAAGACGTCCCCTTGCATGAAGAGATGGTAATATTTCATTCATGAATACTATTGTCATACTAGCTCCCTCAAATCAGAGTGCATTATTATTATGTAAAATAAAGATCACATTGAACTGCAGGAGTAAAAAGGAGTGGGCGATGCAGTGGATGGCGTAGAATAATGCCTATCGACTTTAAAGCACCATTAAAATCAGATCAATAACCGCATTAGATCACAGCTACAAAATAAGTGAACCAAGAACTAGATAGTCAGTGACATTTTTTTTTTAATTAAATGGAAAAACTTTATTGTCCCTAAGAACATGACCGTACATGTTTCCTTATCATCTAAACTGAACAATCAACCGGGATAAAAACACCAGAAAGGGGAACTAAAAGCAAACCCTGTACCAGACGTGTGCGCGCGTGCATGTGTGTGCTTTGGTGATAACAACTTTAAAACACAGCTGGTGTGTGACCAAGGTGACCCAACTTACCCAGCTCTCCTCGAAGGCTGACCAGCTCCTGGGACAGATCCCTGCACTGCCTTGTGGCTTCATCACGCTGCAGAGAGAAAACACATGTAGACAGTCACGCACGTGCTCGCGAAGACGCCACTGCAATGTTTTGAGCTGAAATCATCACAAATAACAAAATGTATTCGTCAGTTTGAATGTACATTAATCATGTTATAAGGCACTGCCAAGGCAACACCCTTGACACATACCCATCAGCTATCCTGTCCAGGATATTGTGTTTAACTGCATCAATAGCAGTCCATGAGTAAAGCAGGGAGATTAAGGAAAAATAGACATTCCTCTTGCACATGCATGCTGTCAGTCTAACTCTTCTACTTGTTCCTGTCTGACTCAGTTTTGCAGTAAAGAGGAGGCTGTCGCTGCAGTGCTCTGCAGCCGGCTCGTCCAAATCCCAAAAAGTGTTTACATCTTGTGTAACACCTTTCTGTGAATAAGCCGGTTTACATAAACATCCTGACACTAAACAGTACATCACACAGCCTGCGTGATTCAATTATGAACCCCGGAGACATTATGACCAAGTAATACAAGTCAAATTTTACTTCAATGATCAGTTCACAAAAGGAAATACAGTCCACCCTGTCCTGCTACATCCAAAATCTGCATCAATTCCTCACTGCAGAGTAGAACAATGTAGAAGCCAGTTACCCTCTCTGCAGCATAGGGAGCACTAAGGCACGCTCTGCTGCCAGAACAGCCCATGATCCAGCTTCAGCCCGGGGGCTCGCTAGCTGGAGTCTCCCCCTCCAGCTATGGAGACCCAGTACTCCAGGACAAACAGTGGTCCAGGTGGACGCACCACCTCCACGCACCTCCTCTCAGACTGCTCTGACAACATCTGAGGCAGCACTGAAAAAGCCGCTCTGCTGGCTGAGGAGAGTGACTGCAGAGTGCATTACCGTATTACACCTAAAAAAAAAACCCTAAAGGGGGCAGGCTACAGTGTGCATAAGAACTGCCTCCTCATCCGCGAGGCGAGGTCACTTTAAGACCGCACTAAAAAGGCAGCTGTAGAGGAGCAAACAGATAAATTGCACAGGGTTGCCTGACATCAGGCTGATGGAGAAGGACTTGTGCCGAGCAGTGACCTTCCCATGGGATACATGGAGAGGCTTCATTACCACCATCCCCCACCACTCATCCAAACCTACATTCAATCATCCCCCACCCCGCTGCACCACTACCTTACACTCCGCTGCAAGGCTTCACGGGTACACTCGACACAAAATGATAACATGCTGAGACGCGTCACATTTCCAGCTTCTCTGTGAGCACATCGGCTTTACAGTCGATGTATAGCGTTATAGAAAATGATGTCATTTTATCGACTTTGGTTATCACTCAGACTGCATTAGAAACCCTCTTACAAACTCGGCTATAAAGCCTCTGCAAGTCTAAAGGGACATCTATGGAGTTGGGTGCAAAAGAGTAGACATGTCCCCGGTGTGCATCAATATGATACCATGTCAGGCGTCGAATAACACTTGATGGCAGACTAAGATCAATAAATAATTGCTTCAGATCATGTTCCAAGAAATATCAGAAAGCAAATGAAATAGTCGGGACTCAAAATCCTTTATCTGTTTTTTTTTGTTGGGGGGGGGGGGGGGGGGGGGGGGCAATGTGCATGCAATCTACACTAAAACAGCATTTGCCCTCTGAAGAAAGGCATGTCAAACCAGGTCCAGTGCTCACACATTCCATCCAAACAGATGATAAGAGAGCTCGGGCCTCGCCCAGAGTTTGGCTGCTGTTCATAACCATATCAAGTCAACAGCTGGGACATTCTCACACCATGCTGGTGAAGACCTGTCTCCTATTCTTGGTCTGATAAATTGCCACCAAATTCCATTGCACACTGCATCAACACAGACCATTAACACACACATATGTTATTCTTGTCTACTGACTTGATGGTTTTCATATTAAATGCAAATTATGTGTGTGTGATGAACGTGCTCACTGGAATCACTAGTTTCAGTGCTGCTGCAGCTTTTGTACAACCACATACCTCCATCGGGCAATGCTCTCTACATGTCGCTGAAAAAAATATATAATACTGACTTTGTAATGACTGGAATGAGCACTCGTGTTAGAACATGCAAAAATGTTGAAGGTTCATGGCTGATGGTGTGGAAGGCTCATAAATATCCGTGGAGCAAATGTCAAAATAATTCAATACCTGTATTTTGTTAATGCAGTCAAATGTTTTGTGTTAATGCAGTCAACTAGTGGCAGTAATCTAGGCCAAAGAAGTGCACGAGTCACTATCACAACATATTACTTACACTGAAGGTTCGCTGGCTCAACACTTTGGTGGCGGAGAAAAACAAAAACTTTCTATGTGAGAAAAGATCCATTTCATCTGAATAAGTCTGTGCTGCAGTCATGCCAGAGGCCTGTTTACACACCTCTGCATCCGGATGTGCAGTCCACCTCAAACTAGTTTCTCAGTGGCCTCCGAGTCTCAGAGCTAAAGTCAACTGTTGCAGCCTTCAAAACAAACAGACACACACCTTACTGTACCATTGAAAATAATTTCAGAATGTTTTGGCCTCTAATGCTTTACTTTGGTGAACACTAATTTTCTGACGGAAATCGGGACGAAGATCATTCAAGAGCGGAAAAACTAATTTCCATCTCAATGTCTTGGCTGCACGCTTCAAACTAAAAACACCTGTATTTTGTTTTCAGATTTTTTGGCAGAAGCCTCAATGAAAAATTGGACTGACATGGACTCGCATGTCACAACTGCAACTACCCAGAGTGCTGCCAATTGGGATCCGTCTGGTGTTGAAATGTGGAGTAAAGAGAATTGCAGTAAATTAGGCCAAAGGAAATGCATGCGTGACTTTCTGTGTTAAGATTTGAGAGTAGCAGTGGTTTTATTTCAGCTGCAGAGAGCTCAAGTGCACAACCTCGTTAACACATTTGTTCAATTCTCGTCAACAAACATCCCCTTGTTCCTCGGCCACATGTTTCATGTGAGAAGCTAAGACACCTCTTAGCTTTCCTCCAGAGTCCCTTTCGCTTGTTAATACACAACTTCTGGAACACACCAATAAGCTCTGGTGCCCTGCAAACCTACTGCATCTGCAGGACAGAGATGATAAGCCGAATGAAGATGTGTTCCAGCAGGTTAACGTTTTTCACAACATACATGTGCGATTCATGCATTTGGCCTCAACTCCCTGTGCTGATGTGTCAAAGGAGCAGCAACAATGTCAGATAAGGTCCAGTGGATTGCAAAGGAATGATGGCAAGCTCCCAGCGGCCTCTAGAGGAAGGTCCTGGCAGACCTGATGTCTGCCCTTTGTGCCACTGAATCAGGCCTCAAGTATTTACACACACAAAAAACAGAAGAAAAGATATGATGTATGAAGGTTTGTAATTATAACTTAGAGGGTTGAGTGATTTAATCATATGAAGTAAAGACAGGGTTATACAAGTTAATGAGCCACTAAATATCATCTCGTCTTGAATAAATAACACATTGTGGGTCGGTGGTACATTCCATAAATCAACACATGTGCCGTCAAAACATTTGACAAGGACACTCGTAAAGTTAACCAGAGGGACTGAAATAGCTTGTGACATTTCATTAAACAGGGCAACAGATCAGATTTTATCCTCTAAGATTGATATCCATGTTGTCCTGTAAACATAACTGCGTCGGTCTAATTTAATTGAATAATTTACTCATATTAGACTGTAGAGTGAATAAATTTACTTAACACAGACACTGAATCATTTTGCTATGACAACTAGTAAATTAGGGAGTAGATGGTTGCGGTTGGGTGGAGAGTAGCTGAAAGGATAAGTCTGTTTACACTGACTGTGCGTAGATTAATCCCTTAGGGCATCCAGTTCCTGGAAGCTAATCACATGGCACCACTATTTAAACAGATCCAAAACCAACAGCAAGTTTAAAACTTCCATTTTTCTACCTGGATGACCTATGAACGACACAACTGAATGACGAACAAGCTTTAAGAGAGAAGCGACCATAAGTTCAGCTTTTCTCTTTGATCCAGGATAGCCTCAGTTGTTCAGTGGATGACAACAGGAGGGCTGTTTTGTGTTGGACAGCTTCCAAGTATGTCTGTGTGTGCAGCCCCGCACACCCTTACAATCACCCCCCCCCCCCACACCCAGCATGCTGTTTCTGTAAATAGCAATGCCATTTGGTTTGCCTTGTATCAACACAGGATTTGATGTTGCAACACTTGTTATGTCATGAAGATATATTCAGACTTGGCGTGTACTACTAAACCACAAACTAAAATTAAGAGATGGTATCTGAACACAGTCTGGGATAAAAGGAGATCTCAGCGTTCGATAAAATAAAGCAAAACGGGATGAATAATGCAGTGAAAATATCTGATAAAAGATCAGTGACACTTGAAAAATATAAAATAACTTAAAATATCCTTACCTCAGCCAAAGTTTGCTGCAAGACGATGGCGATGGCCTGAAACCTGCAGTTACTCGCTGCCAGGAGTCCACTCAGCTTCTGGACGCTCTGGTCCTTCGCCCCGCCCTCGGCGACGCTCGCTGGCACCACATCCGGAGGTCCGCTATGCTGGTTCGGTTGGGACGCAGTCCGCTGGTGGGAGTTGGCCTTGGGTTTGCTCTTGTCCACTGTGAAAGAACACGCGTTGAGTGTTGTGACAACGTTGATAGTCATCACGCCCCCTTCCATAGCCTTTTTACCGCTGTGCCCCGACAGCAGCGCCACCCACCCAGTACCGACCCGTCCGGGTCGCAGCGAGCTCCTGTGTCAAAGCCTTGTTCTGTCCAATGAGCCAGTGATGAGTCCCAGTGCTGCTCCTCCAACAGCCAGACATACAAATGCATCCCCTATGAATGCAATTAGTTTTCCATATCCTAATTCAATCTAGTGCTGTGCAGACAGTCGTGACCAAGGACAACTTATCTTAGCGAGGCCGTGCTACTGTAGCTTTGATTTACATCAGCTGTATAAATACATCACCACCGTAAAAAAAAAAAATGCTACCATCAATCCCGCTAATGAAGAACGCTTTTGTTTACTCCTCTACGACGGCGAGACATCACAACAGAGGGACACAAACCCGACAAACTCACTACCGCGAATGTTAAAGTCGACAAGAGGGAAAAAAAAGGACACCTGTGCGTTTCTTTTGAAAGCACTGTTTATTTATGAAACTGGAGTGAGCGTTATGCAAAACAGCAGTGAGAATGGCCTGATAGGGGATATCAGTGAGGGGACTCCATTGTACCGCCTGTGAGGAGACTCACTCGGCCTGCTGATTTATTTAAATATAAAAAACTAGACATTGCAAGTGAATTTGTAAAAAGTAAAAAAAAAAAAATTGTACGCAAGTAGACTAAGTGTGCTCCCGTAATACTATCAGGCACAACTCCAGTTTAAGTGTTTATTATAATCATGCTCTTTATGAACCACAAGGCCTGGAGTATATTCAAGCTAAATTTAGATGCACTCAGCAGCGTACCATTCTGAAGCATCATAACATCCCAGAATAACACCAGCATGTAACGGTGGGATGTGGATATATTTCAGAGCAAAGTAATGCTGCTTTTAGTGAGATGCCTTTTTAAAAATAAATGAGACTCCATCGTTTCTATTGGCAGTGAGGAGAAGGTGTTAAATCTAACCAGAGGAAATATCTTCCCTGCCTACAGTAGACAGCTGATCCAGGATCTAGTCAACATACAACTGCAGGAGAGAATAACACTGAAGGTCTGGTGGCTCAACACTTTGGTGATTGAGAAAAAGAAAAACCTTCCATGTGAGAAAAGGATAGATAGATCTATTTCATCTGAATAATTATTTTCTGCAGTCATGCCAGAAGCTTGTTTACACAGCTTTGCATCCGGATGTACAGTTTCAACCTGTTCAGCATAAAAGACAGGCGCAGCCTTCAAGACCCACACCGAACTGTACCCTTTAAATTCATTTCAGACTGTCCTGGCACCCAATGCTTTAATTTGGGGAACAGTTTTCACACGCTCTAAAACATGTGTAAATCTTCTGACTGAAATTGGGACGAAGATCATTCAAGAGCAGAAAAACTGATTTTAATCTCGGTATCCTGGCTGCATTCCCCCCCAAATATTTCTACAGCATGAGAAATGTAAAAAAAAGAAAATGCTTTTTCTGATCCAGATCCATGCGGACAGTAAACTGTGCAGCTCAGCTTCTGCTCAGCTTTCAATCATTTTGATGATGCTGCAGTTCACGAACAACCAGAAACCCTACAAGGGTTTCTTTAAATGAGAGTGCCCTCTGCTGGCTGAGCAAAGAGCACAGAGGAAAAGATTTGTTTATGTGATAATGTAAACCAGTAGTTAGTGAATGGCATGCGAGTCTCATATATTGTTGAAATGCGATGGTTGTTTGTAAGTGCTTTCTTTTTCTCTGGAAAACAACATGCAGATAAGACGCTTTTGCTTTCACTCCTGATAATCTTAAAATAAAAAAAATAGTGGGATTATAGCTAAATTAGCTGATGCCCATGTAAAGAGGAACTGGCAGTAAAATACTCCCATTTGAGTTTATTTTCCACAGGAAGTAAATTATGCTCGTTTCCAAGACTAGTGGACATTATGCAACACATTTCTGCAAATAAAAAAAAACAAACGCCCTCACCTCTTTGAATAATTCAAAATGGTAAAAAAAAAAGTAAAAAAAAAAGGGAGGAGTTTCAGAGAATCACATCAACAACATTATTCAGGTTGATTTTCAAGATCCAAACAAGAATCCTGTATTCGTCTTCCTCAAAAATACATTTCCTCTGAGGTCTGTCCAGTGTAATTCTCATATGTAGTCACAAAACAGAAAAAAATATATATATATTCACACATGAGCAAACATATAGTGTAGAGTTGGTATCATTTCAGGCTTTATCACTATAGTTATACGTTTGAGTTTTCTGATACAACAAAGATTCAATTTTAAAATTTGACACATAGGCCATCGCTCCTGACTGCTGCTCCATGGCAACAGAGGATCTGCAGCTATTTTCATCAAAGTGTCTGAACTCAGCTGATGACACATGTTGCCCTCATTTTTGTACCATTTCAACATGTACACTTCACATTAAATACCGAGGGATTTAGTGACTCCACAGCGCTGTGCTGCTGTATAGAGATAGCACAGCATAGCACAACGCATGATGGGTGACCCCTCACAATCAGGCTCTTGTCAAAGTGCTCTGTTGACACAACACAATAATGGTCAGTACAACATTCACTGGACAATTGCCCAAGATAAAATAAATCAGTGTGTTTTAACTGACTTGATTTATGGGATACCTTGTACATACCAAAACCTGTGATTTTGGAGTGAACTGATAATCATTTTCAATGTTTAATAATTAATAGTTGCTGTAATTGCAGTGAGTCATTAAAACCTTTGAGATTTTACCACTAAATTACCATATTTAGTCATAACGCAAAACGTGAGAAGAATACTTTAAATAATGTGGGAACCACAGGAAGCTACCGTTTCCCACCGACGTGTTCAACGGGGTTCAACCTAGAGACCAAGAACCAAAATAACTTTGGTAAATCTCAGGGTGAAAGAGGAGAACTCGATGTCTAAGTCAGCGAAACGAAGTGCATCGCGTAATAAGGTGGCCTCAAAAACAAAAGTAATTCTGAAAATAGAATATAAAAATTATGATATTTGTTGAAATACAATTACTAGTGAATTAAGATGCATATCCTATAACATTTCTGCTCAGGGCTGCATGTGTTTGTGACCAAGGTGGGTCACAGAAAGATGAACCTCTTGCTTTGCCAGCTAGTAAACAGCCATCTAAAAATAGATTCCAGCAACAGCCAACTGCACAGGTCTACATCTACGAGAAGCAAACACTGGTAGGATTGGAAAAATAATATAGTAAAGAGGCACAAAAACCACAACAACGTTGGTAGAAATATTCAATAACGGAATAAGTGACAAACCTGCTTGGAAAACCACAGTGTTCTTCCTACATCCTGACAGCAGCTGAATGTTTCGCAGTAAACCCTTGGCTGTCAGACGCACGTGGATGTTCGACAGGGAGAGCTTCGGCGACCATAACATCTCTCCAAAACAAGTAAGACAGCCAATGGTTTTAGCCAACAATTACTTCAAAAAAAAAAAAAAAAGAAGAAAAAACTGTTTCCAAATGCAGAAGCTTGATGCTGGCTATGAACCACATGCCATGGCGTGCCTCAGTGCATCACGCCTCAGGTAAAAGCAGACTTGACCGCCAAAAAATACATACAAAAACACTAGTAAGTGTTACACCGCTGAAAGAGCCATGGAAAACGGAAAAGGCACCCAGTTCAGCATGGCAGATCTCCCAACTCAAAATGTAATTCCAAGCTGGAAAATACAGAGCAGAGTAAATGGTGGCCAGTGGTTTGAGGTGCAGCCTAATAGATGAGATAGAGGGGAAAAAAATAAAAATCCCTTAATCCTCTTGGTAAAGCCAGGCTTCAGCTTTTTCACCAAACGCATGAATCTGTCACAGCAGAGCAAAGCAGCATCTCCAGGCTTAATGATGGCGGTGCTGTAGCAGAGCCAGGATGCTAGGAGGAGAGCAGAGGGGGTGGGGTGGGAGGAGCTAACGGCATACAAGCAGCCAATGGGAGTTTAAACCCGTTCCCCTCACTCTCTCTCATCTACGCTCTTGCCTTGTGTCATCGGCAGGAGGATGGCAACAGACTTCTCATGTCATGAGCTTGGCTGGCACAGCTCTGTGTAAACGTGTCCTCCATGGCGAAGGACACATTTACTGAAACATATTCAATCTAAGACTGAGCCAATTCATTTAGTGTTTAATTATCCTATCTAGTTTATGTAAAACTAAGCTTAATACTGGCGTGACACATGAATAGTATGAACGTGTGCATCCAGTATTGTGTCTGCGCTGCAAAGAACGAAACACACATTACTGCTTTAAAAATGTTTTTCATAGCACTGAGCAGCATTGAAATTTAAAATACTAGTTGCAACCACAATATCTAAATGAGTTGACAAAAATATTGATTTACTTCGATTGAGTCACATTATTATTTATATTACTATTATTAGTATCATCATCATCATGTTTTGTAAATTTTAACAAGCTTTTCTAACTTTTCAGCTTCCCCCCCATTCATGTAAAAAAAAAAAAAAAAAAAGAATGCATAATATTGTCTGAAAACAAACCCGCCTAAATATTTTTTGGCGACACTGACAAACATAAAGAACAAATCTGATGATACAGTTGAAATCTTACCAGTTCCACTTGAAGATGGACGAACAAGTCTTGCAGAAGCGGTCCTTTTCAGAGGACTGACTGTAGAATTGGAAGTTGCTTTGCTGGTGGAAGCGGCAGGTTTGCACGCGGTGGCCAAAGCTGTTACGAGCAGAAGATCCAGGTGAGACAAGCGGCCGGAGTTAGTCGACTCATAATAGAGCACAAACTGGCTACAGACTACAACCGCTGAGAGCGTTTTGGCTTAAAATAATTTACAAGGTTTGAACGAACAAACAAACAAACAAACAAACAAATATTCTGTTCAACTGAAAAGCAACGACACAGCTAATTTAATTAAATCAACATCAAAAAGGCCCTCATCAGATGGGATTACTACAAAAGATAAGTCAATAGCTTTTTGTGCTTTGGGAGGGTTTAATCTGTTCAACACAAATCAGACTAACAGGGCCGTTTTCTCATCATAGTGTGATAATTTGCCAGTGTTTAACATCACATTGTTTTAGTTTCAATGCATTTAATTCACATTAACTCCACAAATGGAAATTCTGAAACTTAAAATCAGACCAATATTCAAGCTCAATGGCTTCAACTTTAAATAAAAACCATTGGAAAGGAAAACAAGTTTGAAACGTAAGATAAAGTGTGTGTGTTTATCTAGAGATTTATTCTCACATGGTCCAGTGTTTTTCCTCTGGGTGGTGAAGAGTCTGGCTTTCAGCGCAGTTTTGAAAGGGGATGGTTTATGCGATGGTGCTCCTGAAACTTTAGAACGCTAGTTAATACGAATCAGCACATGTTTTTCCAAACTCATTTGAAATTCACAGCTCAATACCTCTTTGCTTTCAAATGTAGTGCTGATGTAATCACCACTAACATGCCAGTCAACTTAGAGGATGTGGATGGACCAAAATTATTCTTTGCTATTTTAAGGATGTGCTTATGGCCAAATATAATGAATCAGATAAACAATGTGTCATTTGAATCTGACCAATATGACAAAAATGTACCATAGCAGAGATAGATATGGAATGAAATTTATGAACAATGACATCTTGCGTGCAAAACAAAATATTTATTTCCTCTCTGAATACAACAATTAGGATTCAACTTCCAGTCTCACTTACTTCTCCAGAGCTTTCTATCTTTTCCATTAAACGCAGCTAACAAAGGGATGATGCAAAAACGATAGGATCCAATGAGCAGGCATGTCAAGAGGGTGAGATCGAAGTTGGATGCTGCGCTGTGCTGCGATATCAAAGATGTGCTATTGAAGACGCGGGATGGAAATTCAGTCCAAGTGCAGCTTCGAAGTCCCGTGTAACCAGCCATCGGTTTTTTAAGAAAAACAAGGAAACCTGCTGCTTTTCTTCACCTCAGACAACATCGGTTGTAGTGTGTCTGTCTGCTCTCTTTCCTCCAGGCAACACACTGTGTGTGTGAGAGAGTGTGTGTGTGTGTGTGTGTGAACTAGAGTGGAATAGAACCCGTTGCCTGACAACCACAAGGAAGGTGGAGGGGGGTCCCCCAGTGTGGAATACAGGTCCTCTCAGCCAATCATAGACCTGCATGCTGTTGAAGATGCTTGTAGTAAGAGAGCCTGCTGTCTAGCACCATCCTCTCTCCTAATACAACATAACCAGCAGGAATATAAAATGCCATCAGAGCCACTTGAAGCTCAGCAGCAACACATGAGGATGTGTGGCATTGGACTGGAGTTCACCCCTCCCATGTGCAAATTTTAAAATTAAGAAATCTAAATGAAAATCATGTTAAAATTAATGATTTAAGACGCCATGTTCCAGCATATTGGCAGATGTGGAGGTATTAAATCAGACGGATTTGCCCCAGGGAGATTTGCATCCAAACCCGATTCCTGAAGTGGGTCACCAATCAGAACAGAGGCTCCTCCCCCCGCCATGTCCAGATGTGTTAAAAAAGGCACAATGAACACCTGCATTAAACTGAATGTATACCTTGATGAAATAGCCTGTGGGGACTGAACACCCTCCATTTCTAAAAACTAATGTCAATCCTTGTTAGGTTTACCTTGTGTGCTCCCAGCACCGTCACTCGGCTCAGTGTGAACACCGGCCTCAGCGAGGGCCCCGGATGGCCCCGGGGTCCTGCGTGGTAATCTGGAAGTAGGAGTAGGGGGAGGGCCCATAAGAGAAGGCCGAGTGGGAGTATGAGGAGGTCGGGATCGGAGCAGTTGAGGCTTAATACTGGGTGTTGAGGCAGTTCCAAGGGACGGCTCTCCTGTTGCCTGCACTCCCTGACCGCCTGGGATGCAATGAGGCACAAATAAACATTAAGGTCAGCGGCATGAACCGCTTCATTCAGGACAAATGCACAGACTAAGCAACCAATGCGATGGTCAGGAGTACAAACATTGGCAGTAGAAATGTCCACAGAGCTTTCAGATTGGCCAAGTCTAGCAGCCAATATTTTTCTCATAATGGGTATTAACACAATAAGTCATTTTCATGAGAGAATTTAGAGACATTTGTCAATAAGTAAAACTAGTTACATTTTTTTTGGGTGAAAAATACATTTCTGAACAAATAAAATTCTCCCCAGCAGCTCACCTATATCTCGTTACATTTATCATAGAAATGGTACAAAACTTACCTGCATGTATCTTACTCACAACAGCAAGCATGTCGAACGTGATTTAATCAAAATTTAAAAAAAAGTATTGTTAAACAAATTAATGCATCTCAGTAAAGCGTCTGTTAAAGTTAATGCTTCGCTATGGTGCTCGTTTTAAACATTGTGTTCTCACTTTGAGACTATTGGTGAGCTCAAAACCTCCCTTTCCTTCCCCTGCTTTTTCCACGCATACAGATGGCTTCCCATCAGAGGAAGAGTCCCCCTCCTTCCCTAGAATTTTTACTATGATAAGCAAAAGGCCAGAGGGTGTTAGCCCCCCCCAAAGACTTGGACAAGAGACCGGAGGTGACATCTGTATCCAACACTGTTCCTGTGGAACATGGCTGAGCTCATGAGGACAACAGTAGGTGTATTAAAACAGCTCAATGTCACCCTCTGATGGAGAGAATGCTTTACTACAACCTAAATAATTTCAGGGCTCAGGATCTTTGCCGAGGGAGCGAAACAAGTAAAAACCTAAAAAAAAAAAACGAACAAATTGTTTTTGTCCAAACCATGTACCTCTAGTGCCGCCTTTAATCTCACATGACCCTTCAAGTACAGTCCAAGTCAACTTCTCTACGGTGAGCGTTTTAAGTACAAACAGGGTTTAACGGGCATGTTAAGAGAGTTCTCTTGGGTTACACAACAAAGGACATGGTTCAGATATCATTAGCTTAGTCAAAGCCAGGTCACAAGACTCATGGAGGGTTGATTGTGACCTACTGTCAATATTTATTTACTGACTGACAGGTCAACGTTTGCCATTTGTGAAACAAATGAAGGAAAACTCAATGACAGCATTGATTAGTTTCACACAGTAAAGTTAAGTTATCGTAGGCTCAGCTTAATGCAAAACGTGTATAATATTTAACATTGGTCAGTTTTTGAGAACCTTACCTGTGATGTTCTTCCGCTTGGACTGCGATGTCCCTACAGCGTTGGAAGTCTTGTTTTCATCACGCAATTGGGCTCCCTGCCACTGTCTGGTTGACAGAGTGGCTGATCTCGGACTGGCAGCTGGAGGTTGTGAAAAAGGTGCTCCTCTTGATTCTCTCGGAGATGGCCGTCCTCGAAATCTGTTCCTACTCTCATCCGAGGAGGCTCCCGCTGCTGTTGATTTGCTGGACTCCGCCTGCGAAGAGATCAATGTATCATTCATTTCCCAGTTCTGTGCAATTGGCCCCCAAAAGATTCATAAAAAAAACAAAAAAAACATTTTCCCTGCGAGCGCCAACCAAATTTGTGTCCAAAATATTTGGATTTAATATGGCTTACAGAATAAGCTGCAAGAGCATGAATATTAATAGTACTGAAAGTAAGTAAAAAAAATATTACTGATGTTTTTATTGATAACAAATAGACACAAGTCTATACTCACCACCAGGCTGATCCTCTTAACCTCTCTTGGGGAGATTTTAGCAGGAACGTTTGTGGCCTCAGTCTGTACGGCCTGTTTATTCAGGGAAGAGCAGTTCAGGTTCCCTGGTTTGTTCTGGCCCAGGTGGGCTTTTGGAACGGTAAAGCTAGTTGACAACCTTAAAGTTGTTCTCTTATCCTTGGACTGCCTGGATGACAATGATACACTGTCCGACGAGCAGCGGGCCCGCGACTTCAGCGCAGGAGGCTTGTCCTGGCCTAAAGCTGAGCCCGACCTGACCTCAATTTTATTCAACACGCCCTTTTTTGGAGTTTGTTTGGGATCTATTTGGCCACTTCCATTGGGTTTTTTTTCCGATGATGAGACGCAAAGGGTCTGGTTGCCAGAATGCAGCACTGCGGCGTCTGCTACTTGGCTCGAGGCTACTTGGCTCGAGGCTGCCTGTCCCTCGTCAGAGCTGACGCTGCTGCATTGGACTGTTGAAGCATGTTTATTTGCAGCTGGGAGTTGATCGAGTGGGGATGCGCTGCTCTTCCCTCGTCCATTCACAGCAGAATTCCCAGACAAATGTATATTTGTTTGGCCCGAATTAGCAGCCCCTGTATGCATTTGTCCTTGATCATCATTGACCATTTTAGGGGTGGTAGAGAGAACTGCAGCGCTACTCTTACAGTTAGCAGGACTACTCTTGATGATAGGTGCTTTGCTTTGTGCTTCAGTGTGTTTATTGTTCACTTGTTTGGGCAGTGAAACGGGGCCCGACACTGACTTTTGAGGCACAATTCTAGTCAAAACTTTAGATTTTACGCTGCTGAAATTTAACCTTGGAAACTTCTTAATTTCGATTTTCTTGGCTTTGCTGGCTGAAGGTGGCAGTCCTGCAACTAAACAGTTAGCAGTCGCAGAGATTTGCTGCTGTTTAACCGGGTGAAGCCCTGCGTTTCCAGTGCAGGGAGACTCAGAAAAGGAGGGGAGGCTGGGCATCAAGTTTCCAATGTTTTGCAGCGGAGTGGAAGTATGAATATCGATATCAGTGGGTTGTATTGCTAACGGAGTGGAAAAAAAGGTCTTGCCTTGTTCTGGTGTAAATTCTCCTTCTGCTTTAGCACAAGCATACGGAGCCTCTTCTCCACAACCTGCAGGAGATGATTGGCAGAGAAAAGTCATCAAAAGATCTCCTTCTTTCTCATTTGGTAGAGCTACAAGAGAGTTGGATGCTGCCATATCGTTTTCATCAGAGGAAAGGCCTGCCTGAGTGAAAGTCATGCCAAGACGCGGGGCATCCACATTCTCGTCAGTGACTCCTGTGGAGCTTTCAAGGACATCTGGTAAAGTATTTGATAGCAGGTTAGATTCAGCAGGGAATGCTGGATGGCCTGCAACCAGCGAGATAAAAGACTCCTCCAGGGAAGAGACTACCAAGACCGAGTGATCATCTTGACAAAAACTGTTGCTCCTCATTACCATTTCCGCAGAGCTCAGGGAGCAGCAGTCGTTCTCAGTGGATCCTCGACGGGAAATCTCACTTGAACTCAGTTGGCTTTGCCTCCCGGCAGAGTCTGGAGACATCACTGCACTGCTACTTCCAGTCTCTGCGTCTTTACTGAAAGACTGGTACTCATCTAATCCCATCTCATGGTTGCTCATCAGACTTAAGGTTTCATTCCAGAAATTCACACTGCCATCAACAGGTGTGGCGATAAAAGTTTGGTTCAAGTTCAGGCCACAGAATTCGTCATCCCGTGGGAAGGTGGCCTTGTAGGAAATATCCACAAAGGAGCCGTCGGTGGGGCAACAGTCCAGTATGTTGACGTCAGGGGAGCGGTTGGCTTCTCTGTCACTCAGGTTTGAAACACTACTGTTGAAGTCGGGTGAAGGCGACAGTGACAAGTTGCTGTACTGACTCTCAGGGGAAAGGGCATCTCTGTGGGGCAGATGAACTGTGCCCTCAACTTGGTCGGTGGACATGTTGAATGTCGTGTGAGACATTTTGGAGTTCAGACAGGAGTTTTGCCTACTTCTGTAGCTTTAAATACCTTCACAGTCGGTTAGCAGCGCAGTAATCCATCAATTGTGTTGATCAGGAATGAATATCTGTAAAGAGAAGGAAAAGGTATTTTTTTATAGCAATATTACTATGCACAGTTTGTGCTGACGTCTTTTTTAAATTTCACTGAACGTTAACAGAAGCCCCTCAAACTGATATCCCAGTGTAACGTTTTGCTCAGGACTCTCAAAAAGGCCTTGGTTGGCTTGCCCTGGTGAGTCTTTGAAGTCGTCGGTCATTGTAACAGTATCTAGATACTCAAATTATTCATGACTTAGCTCAATGAAAAATGCAAAACTCATTAGGATCACGCTTAGGGCATACTGTAGTGCAGGTTTGTTGAAACAATGTCCTCGTTGTGCCAAGTGATGCACATGACCTGAGCATCTAGACTTTCTGAAGAAATGTTTTACCAGACACATGCAGTCTCTCCTGAAGCATAGTTTCATTAAAATATCAAATGTGAGGCTGGCCAAGCGGTTACAAGACAGACATCTTCTAAAACAAGCCAGCATGAGTTTGGTATGAGAAGTAAACAGCAGTCTTAACTTCTTTTTTGAGGTACTGTTGTGTTTATTTAAGCCGACTGACCGCTTGCCTGCTACTACGACAACAAAAGCACCATTGTGGTATGTACAACCGGAGAGTGAGATATCAAGTCACCAACAGCCTGAACGTGTTCCAGTATGCAGAGCCCAGACATCCTGGTGCATAGAAGAAAATTCCTGAGGTAAACTTAAGCACGATAAGAAATAATCAGATTCATGTTTTGTCCTAATGTTGCAAAAAGTTGACCGAGACCATCTTTCCAGGTGGTAATCACCCACTAATAGGGAATGAAACGGTAGTCAAAGAGGGAAGAGAGAATACTGGTTGAGGAAGAAAGGGCAGAGTGAGTGAGGCTGCATGACTTTCCCCAGGAAGCGCACACCAACATGCAGAAAACATACACACAACTTAGTTTAACCTCATGCTTTTAGTTTAAAGTGGCAGCCTGCTTGCCTTTGGCTCATCTGTTTGAAATTATGCTATGGAAGTTTCCAGTTCCAGTTTCTTTTTTTCTAGTAGCAATATCAAAATGTACTCCAGCAGGTCAATGTTAATTCACTGTGTATAGAGGGACAAACAAGGCTCTAAAAGAGCGAGAGAGAGTGATGCAACTAAAAAGTTAAAGAGTCAATGGCACCTGTAGTCACTATGTACCTGCTATACTCCAACCTGCAGCAAAGCTTGAGGACGGGTGTCATTGACAGTTCAGCAAAGGTATCGATATGATTTTCATTTTTAACGAGACAC
Organism: Clinocottus analis; assembly: GCF_023055335.1. Lineage (NCBI taxonomy): Eukaryota > Metazoa > Chordata > Actinopteri > Perciformes > Cottidae > Clinocottus > Clinocottus analis. Next base: position 4,001,952 of record NW_027175821.1, read on the forward strand.
TGTTAGAAATCAAGAATGCATAGTCAAGCATAATTTTGATATACACTTGTCTACAAAAATGTTATTCGAAAAACATTTGACCTTAAAAGCAACCTTAAAGTCTGTAAAGACGACAACCACACCATAAATAAAAGTCCCCCGCTGAATATCTGAGTGCTGCTCACTTCCTTAAAGTAATCATTAGCCTAACCATTTTGGGGAAATCACAAAAGATATACACTTGCCACAATACAACTCAGTGTTAATTTTTTTTATTTTTAATCTGCCTTACTGCTAATAAGATATATCAAAGCAGCTCTGCTTTTATCAATACAACCAACAGTCCAAATCTGGATGATTACGATGTTTGTTTAACAGGCAAAGAAACAACACACCTTACATCAAATACAACATACAGCCATGGCAAACTGCTGTGCACATTGAACCTTGGCAAGAACAGCACCTCTTCGCCCACAATATAACAATGCAGAAGTGATTTTGCCTGTTAAAAACCATGACTAAGCATGACATTGTTACTATGTTAAGTAAAACTGCACCTGAGACAAACCATGAACTGAACCACCAAAATAGGTGACATAATAGAGAGCAAACAAATAGAAATAAACAATGAGGAAACAGATTTTATGTCAACACTTACCGCAGACAAAATAAAAATTGATTAACGATTGTATGAACTAAGTCGACAACATTCTTGTCGTCTCCATTTAATGATAACAGTGGAAAGAAAATGCCTCCACAGTCAGCTGCATCAGATCTCTGGGTTTTTGCAGGTTCATCCGGCTCATTTTACTCACTCAGAGACAATCCCGTTACTGCTTTCCTTGCAAAGCGTTAAATCCAGCCGACTGGGCAGGCAGTGGTGTGCGAGTGTGCTTCCACTAGATACGAACAGCCCCTGTCCCACAACTCCTCCTTCCTCGTGTTCAGCAGAGTCAACCGTGCATCAGTAACATCACAGCGTGAATGAGGGTGCTCCCTCTGCAGGGATTAGATTCTGCCTTTTCCTCCCCTCCCTGAGGTAACATGACCAGTCCGGCAGGCCTACTGCAGCAGTGGATCAGCGATCTCTCCGACAAGCCAATCTGTGTCAGACAAATCATTGACTTCCCTTCACACTGCGCCCCGGTGCAGGCAAGTCAAGGTCCAGCTAAGGACTGTGCTCAGTGAAGTGTTCCACTCTCGAGTTTACAGAGGGAGCAAGCAAGGAAGAAAGCATAAACATGTTACTTTATCCACACAGTGCTGGGGGAGTGGCCATGGCTAGCCAGACTGAGTTGGCATTCAATGTTGCTAAGCAGCCAAAGTCCTTTTATGAGGGAATGGATCAGGCTGCTTTTTAGCACGGGACAAGTGAAAAAGGGGAGGTCCGTGTTCCTCGAGGAATGTTTCCCCTCGTACAATTCCCAATCAGAATTTGCATAGAAACTTACTTACACCAAGATGGCAAGGCGCATTACAAAGTCGGTTATTATGGCTGGTTAAGTTCTTCAAAGTTCCACACTGATAATCTGATGACACAGACTCATGTTGTACACAACTGACCAGACACTTGATCCTGACACCACAGCAGTGGTGTGACAGAGTCCAAGACCAAAGCTATTTCTACCTAATCTATACAAGCCCACAGTCTAATCTTAACTAGAGACATGTAAATCATGTTCTATGGTTGGTTTATTATCTCCTCAGAGTTCTCAGAATTAAACTTGTATCTGGTTAAGTGGTTAACCAGAGGTTCTAGTTATGAAATCTAGGGCTTTTGACATTGGTCCTCAAGTGTTGTAAACAAGAATGCAAGTAATGTAGTAATGATCATTTTTAAATATAATTTAAAAATACATTTAGACTCTCCAGTCAAAGATTTAAACATAGAACCTCAGTTATGCATATTGCCAACCTAAACCATACACATTCTGATAGCGGAATTTTTTTTTTTTTAAACCAATAGGAACACTCACATTACACTATCAACTACTGTCTGGTCTCCACATACATTTTGAGAGTCAATTCAATCCAAGTTACAGCCTAAAAAACAGTGATATGAAGAGAACAATGATTTTCAATGTCTGAAGCCTCTAAGGCACTGTGCAGAAAGACTCAAATGGCCTTTCCTTGCATTGCATGGGTGGCTGGACACATCAGTATAATACAGTGAGCAGTTATGAGGAGCAGAGACAGCCATCAAAAACCCAGGCGCAGAGCCGCACCACACTACAGCAGGGCAGCAGGTCAAGCTGGGGGATTCCTGTCAGCATACCACAGGGACAACGCTGTCCTCTGTCAAGCGGGGAACAAAACCACACCAACGGGCCTGGTTAGGCGCATAGCGTGGCACTGTCTTTCAACAGCCAGAATATTAGTCAGTCTGCTCCAGCAAAAAAAGGAAAACAAAAACACTCATGTTGAAGCTGTCGGCCTGTGCCATCTAGTGACAAACAGATACAAGTCAAATGTCTCAGCAGCCGTGCAACTGCATCTTGGTTAGCTCTTCATTCAGTCAGCCTAAACTGTGATGCTTGTACCAACTACCCATGACCTTTTCAAGGGGTGGACAACAACAACAACCAATACAAACAAACATTAAGTTAAACATTGTATTAAGATTTTTTTTCACAAGTTGCAGGTAAAGAATGAACATTCACGCTCAAGCTAAGATATTGTGTAAGATATTAAACTATATGCTGCACTGTTCTATTACTTGTCCCTGCTGAGCAAAATCATGTCACCTTAAATTGCTCTTAAAGTTATCACAGTTTAATCAATGTGCAGATACACATAAGAAGTACAATAATCAGAGGTGAGCATTTAAAGCAAACATAACCTAAAATATAAACTAAATGTACTGCATGCGTTAGGAATAGTGTTACCTCATTCCTCTCTGGCTCCTGTACTGTTTATGATCAAAACAACTGCCCCTTGCCCCCGCATCTGATTGACAGATTATCCTGTGCGAGTGGTCTTCCAGCAGCCAAGTCTATAATTAGACCAGGAGTAAACATAGTATCCGTCTACGAATAGCAAGGAAAATACTCTTTCAAGTCCATAAATGGTTTAAAACACTGCACGTCTGAGGCTCATGTACAATATAATTGGGAAGGAGCTAACGTTAGCGAGTAGCTAACTAATACGTTAGCAGGCTTGAACATAGCTACAAACATGGCGCCATAGAATTAATTAACGTTAACTAAAGTTATCAGCGCTACCGTTAATTTCGGTTGACCGGTTAGGAACAGTTAAGCTAATTTATGCAACTGAAAGTAGTTTAAGAAACATAAAAAAAACGACTTACCACTTGGCCAGCAATTAAGACAAACAGTTGTCAATTAAGTAGATATTTAAACATTTAAAAAAACAAACCACTGTATCAGATATTTAACTTCTGACGTTCCCTGGTTCGGGCACGAGCAGCACCAGCGGGAGCGCGCCGCTAACGAGGTCTTAATTACAAATTATGTTCACCTGGTCGCTTCCCTTTTTCTAGAGTATCCTAAAACCAACAAACGTCTTTAGCTATTAGTAGCTTTGTTTAATTCTTATTTTTTGTTTTGTTCGTTAGATAGAATAGTTATTCAGAAATCTGCACAGTAGGTGTGCAGAAGAACAAACGTCTCACCGTCATCTGTCATCCAGAAATACAGGCAGCTCGGACCAGAGGTCAGCTCCTTGTGTCCAGCAGGTAAACAAGGGGCGTTTGCATGACCTTTGACACAGTGTGATGAGTTGCCAGACTTTTAACAAGTTCAAGAATCAGTTAATCTCTTATCAATGTAATTAGGTCAGGTGTCAATGATGAAAGCCACAAATGTCCAAACATTTCTTTTTGGTTTTCCATCTGAAGAGATCACCAACTTTAACAGGTTTTATTATTTAAAATCTGGATGTACAATAATTAAATAATTACATGATTATAAACCACATAATGCTAATAAGCAAACCTATGTACAATGTAAAAAGTGCACTGTGTTAACAGAAAGAACATGTGGGCATACTGAACATCCTTGCCAAGGTAAACAGGTGAAAGGGAGCCTCCTGTAAAAGGTGGGGAAAGACATCAGGATTTGCTCAAACGTCAGGCTTGATTTAAAAGAACCGTTACATCTTTTGAGTCAGTAATATTAATACAATTTACAATATTTATTTGTGTGATCATATCTGCTATTTTACAACATCCATTTTAGAATATATGTCTGTGCTTGGCGATAAAACACGAAGGAAATCAGGAAATCTGTGATTCCTAGCAAATTCATGAGACACCAACATGTTTCAATAGACACTTGCCACTTAAGACATACTACTAACCGTGTTTGGTTTATGTCAAAGATTAGTTTTCCACTGTATAGTGGAATTCCTTCTCGATGGATCTGCAACATGCTACTTATACTTGCAGGTCCCATATGTCACTTTCAAAGGAAAAGCAGGACGATAAGAAAGCTATCTCTGCTATCTGTATGGTTCAATACGGTATCAGCCTGAATGGATGAAATACATAGACGTGAAGGGCAGTATCACAAACTGATACATCAGGCCACTAAGTGCATGAGACAGAATGAATGTACCAGACTAGAATAAGACAAGATTGTGGTTCCACATTAGTTTTAGGCCACATGGCTGCTGTCCGTTAGTGCGGGTATGAGGTGGGACTCCCTGTCCAGAAGGCAAGTCATTGTGCACACTATCAAAGAAGGGCAGAGGAAGAAGGCAGGAGGAGGAGGAGCAGCGTGTGTCTGCCGGCGATGTTTTAAGCTCGAGGAGTAGGGGAACGAAGCTTTCCTTTTGTGTCCACTGCCAGGCGGGGATGAACAGGTGGATCCCCACCCCATTCCTTCCCCTCCTTTCTCCTCTCATTTGACACATGTGGGCCAGCTGAGGCCTCCACATGAAGCAGAAATGATAATGTAAAGCACCACCTGAAAGTAGGGCAGAAACCAAGTTTAGTTCCTTTTGATTAATCCCACTGTGAGCCAGGCATTTGCAACACACATGAGGAAATCTCTCAGTCGATGTTGAACCATGCTAAAAGGGCAAAATTAATCTTAAACTCAAATTTCTTAGAAAATCAGAGTTTTTCCCGTTGGAAAAACAGCTGTAGTAGCTAAGTAATCTGGGTCATTTTCCATGTTAATGGAACAAAACAAATTGAATATATTATCATAACCCACTAAATTGGCTCGAGAACAATTACATTGCTTCCCAAGAAAAACTCAAAGTACTCACCAGGCACACCAGCACAATGACAACAGTCAGCTTGAGGTTCTTCATACACATGGCTCGTGCCAGGTTACGACTCGTGGTTTTGAATGTGACCGACTGAATGGAGTGAAGAGAGAAAGTAACAACATTCGTGGATAAGTAGCTTGATAGATTATTGTCAAACGATAAAAAATGTACACTGACATTTGCCAAAGATCATGTGCTAAAAAACAAGTATGATAAATAGGGGGGAAAGCAAAACAAAACAATGGGCTTTAAACTCACAGAATCAACCAGATTTTCTGTCTTGTCAATCAGCAACTCCAGCTTCTCTCCTCTCTGAGCTACCAAGTCTGTAAAAAGACACAAAGAGAGCCAGAGTTAAATCGGGAGACCTAAAAGGTCCATTGTAATGAGATTCAAACCAAACGTTTGGTGAAAGAAAAAGTAAAGAAACAACACTTTGTAATTATTATTATTCTCTTATAGATAATATATAGATACATGAAGTCCTTTCAGGGCCTCTCTGCTGTGGGGAAACTCATGAAAAGCTCACCTATGTCGCGGACCATAATGCCTTTCAGGTCATCCACCTGCATCTGAGTCTCAGTGACACGATCTGATCCTCGTGGGTCAGAGTGGTGTTTCTACAAAGACAAAACGTAGAGGGAATGGAGCAGAGATCCAAGCGTATATTTATTGATCACTAAATCTGCATGTGTGCCTGCAGAAGTAAAAAGCCGCCACAGAGCCGTCACAAGAAGACGTTGCTCTGTGGGGCTCCCGTTCATTTCATACTCACCATCTGAGCGGCCAGTGTTGAGGAGAACTCACTGTTCATGGCATAAGGCAGGGCCGTTTGTGCTCGCGATCCGTACGTTGTCTGGAAGCGCTTCTTGACTTCACTGAGAAAGCTGAATGCACGCGACCTCTCAAAATCCTTCAGTACAAAAAAATTAAATTTAGGTGTTGTTACTGTCAAACTCAGTACATTAAATCAAAGACGTCGGTTGAAGATGCATTTGGGCACAATACCGTTACTTTCTCTTTCTGCTTTATATTCAACTATTTACATGAAGTGCATTTTAAGGGACTTTAAATAGCTATCCCTTAACATTCCACTCACCCCCACACAAATAACTACACAGATAGATGAGCCAATTCTATACTTACGTCATCGGTGATACACAGGTATATGATTCTGTCATGGCAGATGTAATGAAAGAGATAGCTAAAAAAGAAAAAATACAAATAATGTTCACGTTACATGTACACAATTGAAAGCACACAGCTTAATACAGTACACTACGTGCTCTGTAAAATATGTGTCAGAAAACATTAACGACACATAAAGCGCATTAAAGGGGCTGTAACTCGAAATTACATTTCCCAACCATTCACATTGCACTGCATGTGACACCACTTTTGATTCAGGTTGGGGTTTCCTGGTGTGTCACTTTCTGTATCTTTAGAGGTTGTCACATGCTGAAATTATCAAAGTCCACACTGAGCATACAAAATATTACATTACTTATACTGTAAGAAAACACTTTAATTCTGTAGGCATTACATTTAAACAAAGCTGTATTTCTGCTTTAAAATCCTGATTACTTGTCTGCTTTCCTTTTCTATAGTGTGCCAATGTGCATAAAAATGACCCTTAGCAATGAAGGCATAGTGATATAGATGATGGTGTACAGTATAGTAAGAATAATGATGTTGGGTGGAGTTCATCATGTTCAGCTCCTGTTGGCAACAACACATTGCCAGACCCAAGTTGCTGCTGAAGATGTGATGTGCATGGACAATTAGTTATACATGACTGCTGTCATTTTCAACAAGTGCATGGCTGCCTTTTTACATTTGTCTTTAACTAATGACAAGTATAGCCTGTTTTGTGTATGTGCATATTAATAGTTGACGAACGTGTACACCATACTTCACAACTTGTCTGTCCAATAATAGTCATTTATTACAGCCCTCAAGACAAGTGTGCCACTGTTTAGTTTCGGTCCATCACGTCTACCACGTGTAGATATGAGTAGGATGAGACGTGCAGAGCGATGTAGCCACACAGCAGAGAGCCGGTGCCTGCTGTGAGACAAGAGGCAGGAGCAAGTGTGTCAATCCTACCTGCCGTGGCTGTAGGTCAATTTGTTATTCTCCGAAGGGATTTTGGCTAAAATCTGTTCAGTCACTTCCAGGAAGTTGCCACCGCACCAGGCGTGCTTGGCCAGGATGGTGGTCCCACGAGCCACCACTGCAAACAGGATCGCCATGGCAACAGCTGGGGTTTTAGCTCTATCAGCCAGCTAGCTGCAACACACGAAACCAGAACACATGACAGTGACAGTGTGTTTAGTGTCACAGTACAGATAATACAGAAAGAGAGGCGTGTGTGTGTCACTACCGTTAATGATAACGTCAGCCTAAACGAGCTCACGAGCGTTGCGTGATCCAGTTGTCACGAGAAATGAAAGAGAAAGCCAGCTTAATGCTTAATGGTGGCAGGAAAACAACAGGCTCGCTAGCTCATAACGTTGTTGACCAAAGTATTATGACGGCGGTTGGCGGCTGACGTTAGCGTTACTCGTCTCCGGCAACAGCGCAGACGCAATGGACGGTGTCTTATATGAACGAACCCGTTACCTCTGTGTGTCGTTCAAAGTGGCCAAGTGTGGCGCAAATCCCAACATCTAAAGGAAGTTCATCTGCTAGCAAGCGAGCTAGCTAATCCCTTTCGAGTGACTTCTGCTTTGCAAACCGCCCGGACCTTACAGACAGGAAAACAAATCCACTCCTATGTTATGTTGTTAATGTAGTTCTTACCACATCACGGAGGCCACGCACTCAATTGAATCGTTTGGTTTTAAGAACTACATTCTTAACTTCCGGTTATGCAATGAATCGTCACATGACGTAAAGATCTTGCGACAGGCTAGCGGTTCACGCGGTTCCTAAGCCTTTGTCGAAGTCTTACAGGCAACTTAACTGCTGCTGCAAAGTATACACCACACTATTGCTATTCTTTAATATAACATGTAACATAACAAAGCAGGTAGGATATCTTGGTAAAAATAAGTAAATGCACTATATACATACCATATACACTACATTAAGATGCCCACTAAATGCAGCGCGACAAACCCTGAATCTTCTTACTTGCCTGTCAGACGGAGTTCAGGGCTCAAACATCACATGGCGCTGTATTGACGTCCAGAACCGGAATGTGAAGCATGGCTGTTGAAAGCGAAAAGAAACCTGTGCTGGAGATGGTATGATGCTTAAACTCTGTATGATTTCTGACATCGTTAATAACTACATGTATCTGTCATCGTAAAACTCTGTTTGTAAGAAGATATTAAAACGCATAAGTGTATTACAGCGCTTGGACCGTCCGTAAACGCCTCACGTGGGTAGTAGCCGCGGAAGCTAGCAGTGAGAAACAATGATTTTACCCGAAACACAAACTACATTAAACTCTGTTCTGTTTAGTGCAACATAGGTTGTTTAGTGGACCGTAATTGAGAGTGGCGTTGTGTAAAGCTAAGCGAAGGTTACCTGAACGTAATTAACTCTACCGACTTTACATCTCGCAGTCCTTAGCTGAGTCTGGGTTTCTCCACTGGGGGGCAGTAGAGATAGATAGTTAGTTACTTTATGCATCCTGCAAGGCAGCATTTATACATTCATGTATCTTCATATAAAAAGCAGAGTACATACACAAATAGCATAATAAGAAAAATGCACAATGTAGAGAAAAAGGAAACATAATACTAAATGAAAGTAACTAACAAAGCAAACACAACTATAGTGCAAAGATGTCGACAAACAAACAGTGCAACTGTGTTATAGTTATTTGGCCAAATATAAAGAAACAGAACCAAGTGTTCCTCACTTTCACGTACAATATGTTGAACTCATGCTTGTCAATGTGATAATAGCTAATGGATGTATTGGAAAAGCACAATAGTCCCATCTCTGTGTTTCTGATTGCGCCATTCTGAAAACTTCAAGGAGGTAATGTTTCTGTTTTGTGTCTGTATGTGTGCCTGTGTGTGATGTTGGGGGTATTCCAGAAAGCAGGTTGTGTGGAAACTCAGAGTAAGTTAACGATGAGATAAGGGAAAATCTGAGTTATCCGTTCCAGAAAGAGAGGTAACTGAAACTCTGAGTCAATCACCATCTCACATAGTGTGTGAACATAACCTGCTCGCTGGCAGGTTTTCTACAAGAAACCAGAGTTTCTACCTGTCTCCTCCCACATGAAGAAAGCTGGTAGACATGGATTGGCCATTCCTACCAAATCCGATTGACATTGATGCCTTCGTGATTTAAAATGCTTTACGTCACGAGAGAGTCTTCCGACCAGATGAGACGTGTTATCATTTCCAGAGGAAGATCTGTTAGAAAGCTACGGCTGTTCCTCTGGACGTGCACTGACATCAGAGCACATTTTATGCATCGCACTAGGTTTTTTTTGCAAACGGTAGTTTTCTTTACAACATCGGAGATGCAGAGCACTTCGGATAGGCAACAGTTTGTAGAGCTGTGAGGAAAAGTAACCTCAACACTTTAATTAATATTTTAAAGTGTGTTGGTGTCGGCGACAGCGTCACATTTTAAATGACTTCAATAGGTATGAAATAAAATGTGGAAGTGTCTCCTATGTGGGGTATTAAGTGAGACGACGTGTAAAAACAACATTTTATTAGGGGATTAATTTACTATTTCACGTAGCCACTGAATTAATATTAACTTTGTTTAATAGCCTCAGTCAATTATAAAAAATTGAATTAAAATTAAAGTCAGGCGCAATCATAGCCGAGCAATATATGCCTTACCTTTTTGAAGTATGTTTTTAGATTTCAATTTTAGCTGCTTCCAGGTCCTTTTTACCCTGTTGGATTGCACCTACATGAAAATCAGATTTCATTGCTACTTGTATTCATAACTATAGGCTGCTACGATCTTACGGTTAATTGTTACGTCAGTGGAATAGTACATTCAAACTTCCTCGTTGACTCGGGCAGCAGTCTTTCCGCATGCCGTCTCTCTCTCCTTCGGTGCTGCAACTGTTTTGCCTTTGTGGTGAAATACCTGCTCATATTCACCGTGGGCCTGCAGGAGCACCTCCAACTCCATCGCTGTGAAATATGTTGATGTGTTATTTACTATTGTCATGGTGACTCGCGATATCGGGGCTCCATTGATGATGCTTTTCATAACACTAATGCACGCGCTTAACTCTGGGTGAACATACTCACAGTTGATTGAACTAACGCAGATCAGCTGTTCTGGAGGCGGAGACTCAGAGTTTCTTATATCAGAGTAAGTCAACTCAGAGTTCAGGGATGGACTCAGAGTTTGTTGAACCTCCTTTCTGGAATACCCCCCGTTGTAATAAATACTTATTATTATTTTGTTCTAGGTCCAGACAGATGGGGCTGATGAGGGGTGTGTGACGTTTGTGCTGCATGAGGAAGACCATACGCTGGGCAATTCCCTCAGATATATGATCATGAAGACGTACGTCGTGTTTTACCGCTTTCAACTCAGCATGTCGTCAAGGGTTTGACCTTTTTGTATTAAAACAGATTTGACCTCTCTACTCCCATGGGGCATGTTTGAAGAACAAAGATTATGACGGATGGTTCATTTGTGTCATTTTTTTCCTTACAACTCATACAAGCCATTCTGGCAATTATGTGCGATCACAATCAAGTTGATGTTCCAAAGGGACTCTTCTTGGTGCGTATGTGTTTTTGTTCCCAGTGTTTTTGGGTGTCAGCTGGGATGAGTCAATGGTAGAGAAATTGTAATAACACTGACAGGCCTCCACCCATTTTAAGCAAAAACATCGATAACAACCACAAATATTGCTTCCACTTCCCTGTTTTCCATCAGCGTGGACGTGGACTTTTGCGGCTACACCATCACCCATCCGTCTGAGAGCAAGATCAACTTTCGCATTCAAACCCAAGGTGAGAGGCTTCAGCCCCACGGCACCCCAGCTTCAGTTTCTTCTTCTTCTTGTAATCTATGTTAATTTCCGTGTGCAAACATGCGTAGGAAAACAAGAGAGGAAATGTTTTGCGGCTGTGTTGTAGAGTAAACACATTGATTGAAGTCTGGTGCATTCACTTGTGTGTGTTTACACACACACACACACACACTCTTGTCTACACAAAGTGCCTACAGATAACAGGAGCCTGCCCATCACAGGAAAGGACTCTGTGAGACATAGGAAACAACGTAGTTTTTGTTGTCGAGCAAAGTATCAGGTTCTTTCCTCTACGGCACAGCACACATTCACCTCTCAGGCATCAGGGGAAAAACTAGTTTCCATTGCGCTTATTTCTATTCTTGTTTTTTTTAATTATTATTTCTCCACAATGTAAACCTCACATCAATCCTGGAGAAGAGGACCGCCACGGGGCCGCAAACCAAACGATTCTTTCCATTATTTTTGTCTTCAGTAAAAATCAAATAGATAACCACAACAAGACACTCGAGTATAGACTCATGTTTGAAGAAAAAAAAAAATCCAATTAAAACAAACATACTCAGTTTATAAAGATGAGAAACATGTCAAAGCTGGGAACATTGTTTCATTGTGTTTCATAAATGGAACACGCTGTGAGAGATTTACTAAATTTAATCGTGGCTGCAGTCACCGTCGGCAAAATCATGTTATCATGTAAAAAACAATCGGTCCAACTTTCGCCAGACGATTGACTCCCAAAATGTGTTGTTTATTTCTACTGGTTGTAGTGTTCTTGTTTTTCACGGCGTCCTCCGTCTGTTTCAGGAGGGATCCCGGCCACGGAGCCGCTGCGGAGAGGCCTGAACGAGCTCACCGACGTTTGTCAACATGTCCTCAACACCTTCCAGGTGAGCCGGGGGTTCAGCGTTGATCCGCTTACGTGGGTGCAAGTGGAATACAGTCCAAACTCAAAAATTTGGCCGGCTCACGGATAACAAATAACTCACATGTGCACATTTCCTGTCGACTGGTTCCCAAAACTCGGATGTCAGCTGATTTATATTGAAAGCGTGTGCACTGAGCAAGGGAGCGTTGTACGTCACCTTCCTGTCAGCTGCTCGACCTGCTGAAGCGTCGCTGGAGCCTGTACCGAAGCCGACCCGGTGTTGTGACTCCTCTCTACGGGGAGCCTTACAGAGTCCACACATGGAATGATAATATTTACATGTGTGCTGATAGAATAAGAAGAAACCTCCGGGCTGTGTGTTTGTCTCTCTACGTTAGTGAAAAGGAAAGCCATACCCTGCGCTGCGTTAACTCCAATCCTGACGACGTTTTCTTTCATTTTGTTCCAGGCCAGAGTCAACGAGTTCAAAGAGAGTCAGGAGCAGCCGATGGAATGAAGAGCTTCATCGTATGTTTGACTGTGAAGCTGCCAGACCCAGTTCCCACAAACAAGCTAAAGATGTGTGATCTAGATTTGCCTCTTTTTTTAAATTATATTTCGAAGGCTAACTTACACACACACACACACACACACACACACACAGGTGTGTCTATAAGTTAGCTTTCAAAATAAGTTGATCAAGTCGCATTCAAGCACTTGTACAGTTTTCTTTTCCCCCATTATGTTTGGAATAAATGTGCCGCATGTGTTCATGCATTTTTGAAACAATTGGTGGAATAAATTAAAGACATCAATCTTTGTCAAACTATATAATTTTCCTTTTTTTTCGTTGGTGTATTCTGACACAAACCCTAAATTGCTCTCGTCTGTCCTTTGAGGCCGTGTTTGTCAAGTGAAGGACGGAAGTGGGAAATATATGTGCTTATTAGTAGAGGAATGTGTGTGTAGCGTCAGGTCAGCTGTTTCTCCTTGCTTCCATTTTTTTCATGCTAAGCTAACGGTGTTCTGGGCTCAGCTTCAATTTTTGTGTCACTCAATGAGAAGACGAGTAAAGAAAAGCTGGTGAAAGCCAAGTGTAACATAAGCACAAGTAGACGGCCCATAAAGGTTAGCTGACCGTATCCTGAGGGGCCTTTTCATTGCAAACAAATTACACTATAATTGTGAAATAGAAGGAATGTGTTTCACTGTGGCCCCGTAGATGTTGACAGGACTCAAACTGCCAACGCTAATCTCACAGAGTGAGTTCAATTTCAACTTTTTGCAACGGCGCAGCACAATTTAATGCGCACGCTGTGGAAGGGGAAATTCCCCCTAAAACCTCACATGTCACATGTTCAAGACCACATCAAGGCCGAGCGCAAGGCTTGAAATATTGTTTGTGCAGAAAACAATTGGCCGACGGGGACACTGGGAGACTGAATAAACGTTTCTCTAGGCACTGTTTATTTATTCGCTTTTGTCCGATAGACAGGATGAGGGCGGGGGGGGGGTTAATGTGGTTTTGGTAAAAAATCCTCACTCATACCGAGTTTCATCTGAAACACATTCTGACATTTTTGATTCACAATTAATAAGAATTTTTTTGTTATGCATTCTTGTTTTTTAAATATCTATTAATGCAACGCTTATAAAGTTGTCATTATGAGATTTGTTGCATTCATGATTAAATTTCATGCAGTTATTTTCGCTTAGTGTTTATCCTTCATTGAGGAGTTTGTGTGTGTGTGTGTGTGTGTGTGTGTGTGTGTGTGTGTGTGTGTGTGTGTGTGCGGGCGGGTCCTCAGTGTTTGTTGACTGCAACCAGGCCTGTGTGGTTTCTGAGATGTCAAGGAAATAGAATAAAATGAAATAAACACACAATGATTTTCTTCGGTATTGTTTTATTAGTTTTTTCTCTCAAACGTGGGCATTGAAACCTTTAAAGCAAAACCTTTTTTTTAGATCACTCCGAGGCAAAATTGGAAAAAATAAAGTAACGGTTGAGATACGCTGCCTTGTGGAACTTGCGGCCGATTCCAAGAAATGGTTTTGCCACATGAGAAGAAACCCTGAAGAAGATCTGGCTAATGTGAAAGATCCTGGTCTAGTCTTCAAAAGCAATCTGCTCAAACCAGCGACAGTTTGAAGATGTAATGTCTAACACATTTGACATGGTTTCCTTTGACGTCCCTTTCTTAAATGAGATGTAAACAAAATGGAACCTGCCCTTAAGAAACACAGCCAAAGACACGGAGCGCGTGACGAGATATGTTACCTCTGAGGCGCCGTTGTAACAGAGATGATTGTTTATGTTAACTCCTGTCAAGAGCGCACCGCTGTGTCATACCACAGCTGTGGCGAGGAATCGTAAAAAAAAAAAGGATTTTGTGGAAGCGCTCCCATGGTCAAGCAGCATGATACATGGATCAAAACACAGTCGAGTTTCATATGACACTCAATGTGCGACAAAAGAAAGGAAAGTATTTCTATCATGGAGTTCAGTAAAATCTTGAGAACAGAAAGGCAAAAATTTAGCTGGCTAACTGAAATGATTGACCGACTCTTCCCCCTCGAAGTCAAGGAAGACAAATTAAATCAGAATGTGACCAGGGGCAGCGAACACATGGAGCGTCTTGTGACTCGCTTTAATCCGGGAACGCGTCCGGTCATCCGAGCGTCACGGAACACAAATATGAAAATGTTCTGCCGACATCCAGAGTGGCCTTTGGAGTCATCCTGGATCAAAGCCTTCAGAAAGACACATGCCAAGAGTGTGATTATTACGAGGAGGCCCGGACGTGCAGAGGTTCACAGTGTTAAGAACAAAAGTCCTGGCGGGTCGGCAGAGTGCAGAAGAATCCCCTCTCTGCAAGGCGAATGACTCCTGTCCTCGTCCTTGGCAGTGGCTGCAGCGTACCAGTTGGTGATCAATGATGGCAACCATTGTTTTCTTGGGCAGGTTGAACTTCTTCTGCAGGAAGTACATCCTCTGTTTGTGATTATTCGTGCTCGTGGCCCTCATGATGGACGCCAGGAAGTGGAAGAACTTGACTGAGTCACCGAGGCCGACGGGAACGAGCGCGGGGTGAGCTTCCTCCTTAAAATCCACAACCACCTCCGCTGTCTTCTGCAGCGTCGAACTCCCAAGTTGATCTGACTGCACCCCGGTCACCAGATGGTCAGATGAGTCCAGACAGGGCGGTGTCGTCCGCGAACTTCAGGAGCTCGAGCTGGTGCCTCGTGGCGCACAGGGAGTAGAGCAACATGAGCTTCAGATGAAAAATCCCCAAAAAGAAGATAAGAAGCCTTGGAGCACGGTGAACTGTGAGCACTCGTCAGGGAGATACTAATCGGATTATTCTGAAGTAGTGGAAGAACCAAAACAAGACGCTTTTACATGACAACATATCCGGAGAACACCCTTCTTCTTTGAGCCGGTACAAATTACACGGAAAAGCTTCAATCAGTTCTTGGCAGAAAGCTCGGTCGGTGCCCGTCGGCGTCTGATTCCAACGCCAAATTTTCAGCGATGTACGCATGGGTCAAACTAACCAGGTGCGTCGTTTGTCACTCGGTGGCCACGCTCTTTTTTTACCCAACCTTGACCAAGTAGCTTTGTTCCCTGAACCGATTCTCTTCTGGAGACTTTTATTTTGAAAAGACACTGTGCGCACTGTGAGCGTACATCGGCACGCCGCCAAAGTCAAGAGTCAAAAGCTGTAAACTTGGATGGGTTAACTCTTCTGTTTCCTGTCTATTCGGACGCACACGCCGTCGGCTGTGTCCACGGTTGATTAGTCCAAACGTAAAGTTTCAGATGAGGTCATATCCTGCAGCAGAACACAAGTTTTTCTTAACCAGCGGAGAGAACAAATGCGGTGGATTAATTTCCTTCCCCATAAAAAAACATTTTCGAATGAACTGTAAGGATTCAGAGTCCATCAACGTTTACGCCCTCGTTAACTTTCTGGCAATCTTCTTGTTCCGCGGATTGGAGCTTGAGTTGATGCGTGACAGTCACTTGTCAATAAGTGGAATAATAACAAGCCCCATATCTCAACTAGAGGTCGACAACTCCATGAACCTTCAGTGTGTTCAGTTGAATCGCCTCTGAGACGCTGCATCACTACTGACCCGGAAATGACCCGAAATACATGCATGCCGCTCCGGTAAATAACTCAAACAACACAAATGCTATAAAATTATATTTATTACAGCGTACTCTCAACAAATAAGTATAAAGTATAAATGTCATTTGAAAAACACCAGGGCCAATATTCACATTGCATTTGATCTTCAACCTCAAATTACTTATAAAAGTCGTAGCTTAGTCGCACTTTCCGGTACACAGTCGCCTCCAGATGCAGCTGAAAACAGGGAGAACTATAAATCCATATGAATTCATGACCACTTGGTCGGTAACGTCCGGCATCCTCAGTCAATTGGATCACTCTCTGGCAGCGGAAATGAAAAATACTCTGACTGAACATGAATCAAATCCATTTCAACTTGTCCGGTTCCTCAGCACAGATTATCTTTGCAAGAGGACACATTTACCTGGATTACATTTAAAAAGGAAGCGACTAATACATCTAAATATTTCCGAAGACCATCACACGGTTAATAAAATGTCATCGCCGCTAAAACAACTCGCATCATGTTCACTTTCTGGAGAGTTTTTGTTTTTCCGCCAGCTGCTCTCGGAAGTCATTTTTCCGGCCAGATGGAAAAACCGCTGCAACATGACCGCTCACTGGAAGGGGGAAATATTTTGAAAATAATAAATGGACACCTCATGCGAGGAGATTAAATAGGCCTCACATCCTTTGTGCTATACTTCTTAGAAAAAAATAGAAACGCATCATTGAAGGAGAGGTTAAGACCGACAGCTACACGCGTACGACAGCGCCGCCGCCGCGAGAATAAAAGCGCTCGTAGACGATCTCCTCAGCGTCGCATGACAGGAATCATCTGGTGTTTTCCAGCGGACAACAGCTGGCCTCCACATGACTCAGAGAGGCGATGATTTCCAGATAAAAAGATATCCGATGATTGGTTATCAACATGACAGTGGGGCCCCCTTCCCCCCTCCCCCCCCTCCCTCTGGTATGATGTCACCGGGCACATGGGTGTTGCACAGCATGTAACGGATCGTCAGATTATTAGCTTTCGTCGTGGATTTTTATTTTAAAAAAGAGGAAGAAAAAGAGTCACAGTTTCCTCTCTCTCTCTCCTCTTCCCCTGTGAGCTATCAAAGCCTCAACAGGAGCAGGTTTAATGCGCCGGCTCGGCATGATCATCATCGGCCTGCTCGTAAATATCCCTGTACATATATTTACATGCGGCTTTAATAAACATTCTTTTATAAATGTGTCGACCACGTTGGTCCACCGAGGAAGCGTCCAGTCCTCTGCGTAGAGGAGCCTGATCCCGTTCATCACACGTTGCTTTTTGCAGTCAGTGTGACGGCCTGCAGGCCCGGAGGTTTCTCTCTCTGGCAGTTGGCTGCTGTTTGTCGTTGGTGTGTGTGTGTGTGCGTGTGTGTGTGTGTGTGTGTGTGTGTGTGTTTCTTATGAAGAGCTAGTGTATTTCTGACTGGAGCGGGAGCTGGACCGGTCCAGTCCGTTCCCGTGACAAGAGCCCTTCCAGCGTCCTCCTGAGCCCCGTTCGTCCAGTGGAGACGTTCTGTAGCACCAGCAGCACAGGCAGGACTGAGAGACAACACACACACACACACACACACACACACACACACGCACAGAGTTGTTTCCTTTTTGCTGACTGCGTTTCCTGGTAGCTCCATATTTTTAGAGCCAGTGTGTCCCCTCTTACCTGGAAGCAGTTTTTAAACTTCTGGCTGACAAAGTAGAGAGCGATCGGGTTGATGCAGGAGTTTAAGGAGGCCATGTTGATGCCGATGTAATCCATCACGAGCAGGAAGCTGGGGGGGGGGGGAGGAAAGGACAGTGCAAAGTTTACGGACCACAGGAAGTCGCAGGGCGGAGGACAATGCTCTCGTTGACGTTTTGGATCTGCAGTACCTGAGCAGCTCGCAGCGGTTGGGGTCGTTCTGGTCGTACATTGTCTTCTTCAAGATGCGGCTGAGATGAAGCGGCAGCCAGCAGAGAGCGAAAATCAACACCAGGCAGAACACCGTCTTCGCGACTTCCCTCCGCTACACACACACACACACACACACACACACACACACACACACACACACAAAAGACAGATGTTGGTGCCTTTCGTCTTCGAGGACGACGGCGGACTGGAGTGAGTCGTCGGCGCGCGTTACCTGCTTCATGTGGTCGTTGAGGGCGATGCGCATGCCCTTTTTGCGACTGAGCATCTCGCAGGACATCAGCGTGTAGAAGACGGCGGTGCAGGCCAGCGGGAGGCAGAAGTAGAAGCCAAACAGCCACCAGTCCTTCACGTCCTGGTAGAACTGGAAGGAGAGAAATGAAGGAAGCTCGTCAAAAGAAAGCGGCAACAAGAAATACAGAGTTATGGCAATTCATGGGATGCATTTTATAGAGACACAAGATTCAACAAATCTCTGCCGTGGCAGAAATGAACAAGGCCGCCAGTGTTCCTTACAGCGAAAAGAGATTAACCGTTGAATGTTTAAATTGTTAATTTTTCTTTGAACTGCTTTACTACTTATAGTGCTTATGTCACAGATGTTTTTAACTGGATTATTCTGTTCACTAGAAGGTCAATTAGTCAATCATTATTTGGTATTTATTTAAAAATGCATGACCCAATAAGCAAAAAATACACACGCGCACACATATATATGCATGTTTGCTCTGTTAACGTTTTTGTAATCATTTTTTCAGTCTCCACTGAAGACTTTCCTTTTAATTGTCATGTGACCTGTTCAAACGCACGATGATGAAAGCTTGACAAACCGCGACCAGATCGACGTTGGCTCACGTCCAGAACTTGAAATTAGGAACAAATATGTTAAATAACTTCCAGACTTGTTTTGGTTCGACGCAAATTCTTCCACTTTTCTCCTCGTGCAGCGCGGCCTAAATTATGTCTTTTGGACTCGAGCTTGAGTTACAATCCACAAATGTTGAGTGGCACATGAAACGACGTCGCAGCTTCATGCTTTATTTCCGCCGTTTCCTGCAATCCGGACCCGTCTGTTTCAAATAATGAAAAATCACGTTGTAATGTGCGTCCTGCGGTGCGCCTCCATGGACGCTGAGCCCCGTTCGGAGGGATTTTACCTTCATGAAGCTGCTCGTCTGTTCCGGATGCAGCAGACACACGCGCAGCTTGTGGCCTCTGTACGGCATCTCCAGCATGTCGAAGGCCAGCGCCTCGGGCACGGCGAGCATCACGGCGACCAGCCAGATCAGAGTCACCTCCACGGCTTTCCACAGCGGCACGCCCATCCCCTTCACCCGGCTCCACGAGGTCACCGCGTGGTAGCTGGCAGACGGCACGGACGTGTTCATTGGCAGCATTTAGCACCGACAATCGTGTGTGTGTGTGTGTGTGTGTGTGTGTGTGTGTGTGTGTGTGTGTGTGTGCGTGGGAAGAGCAGAAGTACACATACCGGTCAATGCTGAGAGCGCACAGGCTGAGCACGGTGATTCCCACCGAAGCTTTCTGGATGAACGGCAGCAGCTTACAGATGTACACGCCGAACGGCCAGTCCTCGGCTATCAGCTGAGAGGAAACAATGGAGGCCGAGAGGAGACACAGTTCATAAAGACGTCTTAGCAGTGCACAAAATTTAAATTTTTTAGAAATCAAAAGTTATAGCTATGTACATGTATTATGTTTTTTCCCCCTATTATCTTATTTTCTCATTGCACAGCTCCCGT
Organism: Clinocottus analis; assembly: GCF_023055335.1. Classification (NCBI taxonomy): domain Eukaryota; kingdom Metazoa; phylum Chordata; class Actinopteri; order Perciformes; family Cottidae; genus Clinocottus; species Clinocottus analis. Next base: position 4,021,855 of record NW_027175821.1, read on the forward strand.
CTTCCTCTGTTGCTCTGCTTCAGGCTGCTGCACGGCCAGCTCGTCCAATCACGTTTTAACACCTCTGTTTCTCTGGTCGATAGCGGCTTAAACTACATTAAGATGCCTGCTAGAGTTACGGCGTGAACATTATTAACGTGCGCTGGGATTGGTCAGTAGGTGGCGGTAATGCACCGTTTGTTGGATGCAAGAAGAAGAAGCTAGAAGCTCGGCTTCGCACAGCGGTCTACAGCTGATCGAGACTCAAACGGCACTGAAGGTGCAGGTAGAAGATCCACGGCCCGGTTTAGGTATAGAGGTCCAGTCTGAGGTTATTTTTAGGCTACACACACGCGATCAGTCACTGATAGAAATATACAGTTTGGTTTTGGTGTCTTTGAAATCTTCCAGTTTTCGAAAAAACAAAAAAAACAAAAACACTCCTGTTCCCAATTAAGCAAGTCCTGTGCATCATTATAATTACCATAATCTCTCAATGTCTCAAATACCTGAAATGCGCGGCCCTTAACGGGAAAGTAAACACAAATCAATTTAAATGCCGCACAGCGTTCCAGCTTCGTTCACTCGAAGCGAATCCTATCAGATTTTGAACATGCAACAAGTCTCACATGTGGTTCGCTGGCGCACAGTCGCGGTCGTGTGAGTTTGACAGTTTGGCATTAACACCCAAACCCACTGGGTATTTTTTTCACATCACACATGCATCGCGAGCGAGGACAACAAAAGCATAGTTTCTCCCCAGACGTTGGGTCTCGACTTGTGCCCAGCTGTTCGCATGCATCTGCGGCCATTACATGTTTTCTTTTTTGGGCTCTTAAATAGAGGCGCATGACATGTCGGGACGAAACCGAACACATCAACAAGGATGTGCCGGAAGCTCAGTGCAGGGAAATCGCCCCAATAAATTAGACACAAACCCAGGGACAGGTAACTCATGACATTTAGAGTCGTGATATTTGCGTCTTTGATTGACAACAATACCCCGAAAGTCAAATCCAGAGGAAACACCAGACGGACGCACACGAGGGATAACCGCGGTCACCTTAAACACGTTGATGGGGATGGCGATGATGATGTAAAGCAGGTCCCCCAGAGCCAGGCTGCCGATCAGGACGTTGGGCCCGTTCCTCATGCACTTGTTCTTGTAGATGATCCGGAGCAGCGTGGAGTTGCCGATGATGCCCACCACGAAGATCAGGCAGGACACGATGGTGTTGACGTACTTGAAGGCGTGCTTGATCTCCGTGGGTTTGATGCACATGGGCGGGGGGGAGCCCCGCGGCCGGCCCGGCGGCGGCGGTGCCGGCGGCAGCGGGAGGGAGCCGTTGCCCCCGGACGGCTCCGACGCTGCGGGGCCTCCCTGGGCGTCGCGGGCGAACCGAGAGGCTCCGCCCTCGGCGACCATCAGGAGGCAGAGCAGAGCGGTGACGGCCCTCATCCTCGCGCCAGCCTCGTACTCACTCTGCTCAAAAAAAACAAACAAACACTCACACGATCTAAAAAAACACACTCACACACACATCCACACAGCCGGGGCCCCGCGCCGGGGGTCTGAGTCCCAGCTGAGTCCTGCGGAGAGAACAGAGGCGAACCGTCAGCGTATGAAAAGTGTTTAGTTGTGTTCACACGGATCCTTCATCGTTGAGGGAATTGGTTCCGAGTGAATATGCGTTTTAAAACCATTTTTAATCTCATGTTCTTTAAATTCCATCAACAAAACCACAAAATATGTTTTGTGTGTTCTCAGATGAAGGCGAGAGGGGGAAACGAACAAAGCAGTAAAAGATACAAGTGAAACAGTGATAACTGAGGTTTCATGAGGAACAGCGTTTCAGTGTGTGTGTGTGTGTGTGTGTGTGTGTGTGTGTGATACTGTCTTTCTCTCACGACCCTCGCTGGGCCCTGAACCTCTCAATAATCATGTGTACCCCTGGAGTGCCCTGGGGCATCTCTCGGGATGGTTTACAATGTTGGCAATATCTTTATAGACACGCTATCAGGGCACACAGTGTCTCTCTCACACACACACACACACACACACACACACACACAAAGCAGATGTGCAAACCTCTTGATACAGCAGTTTGCAGAGGCGCTTTGCATTTTAATGTTCATATCTAGGAAAATGCTTGCACTCACAAAACCTTACACACACACACACGCACACACACACACACACACATTCATGGCTGCATGCGGCTCAGAAACACAGAGGTTCGTTCTGTTCATGCACACAAAGACACAAAGTCACATGGATGAACTCACACACATATCACAAGAAATCTGTTTTACTTTTCTTCTTTTCAGCGCCCCGGTCCTCCGTAACGTCTCAATTATGCTTTTGTGTTGTGTAACATGCGGCCTCATTAGGCCATGTCAGAGCAGCCTTGTCTGATCTCATTGGAGAGCTGGATGGTAAGCGGTCTGATCTTCTGGATCTAATAGATTTGTCTTTAGAAAGCCTCTCTGACCTTGAGCTCTGCTGGCTTCACTTCTTAAAAAGACCGAGGTGGAAAGTTGGCAACCAGCAAGGTGAAATAAAGGGGCAATTAGTGGTTTAAAAAAAAAAAAGTGGGTTTAGGGAGAGGAGAGGAGCAAGAGAAACTCGAACAAGGTGCTTTAAAAAGTCTGAAAAGAGAAACGCATAAATACAGGAAAAGAACGTTTAAAATAAAGAGGTCGAGAATGAGAGGAATGACAGCGCGATGCTTCGAGCCCTTTTCGAAGAACAATAGGCGGAAAAAGGAAAGCGCAGGAAAGGAAAAATTAGAAGAGGGGGAAGCCTGAGAGCCTCGGTACGACTGTCTGAGTCACGAGAGCGACCTGGAGGCAGTAGGAGACAGCGATGTGGGGGATGAAAGGACAAAGAGCTCCATTTAAATGGAACAATTAGAAGAAGAAGTCCTAAATGTGACTTTGAGCCGGAGCTTGTGAGAAGGAATGACTTCATGCTTTTCCATCGGGTCGGTGGCTTGATGAATGGATGAAGATAAAGAAGAACCAGATATGCAAACCAGACCATCATTTACAGACATCTGACAAGAGAGCAGGCCCCATAACCGCACGCCATGCGGCGAATAAACTACTGGCTTCATGTTGTTAACGTCTAAATACTCCAAAGTAAAATACAAATATCTTGAAAATTGTACTTCAGAAAAGTGGCTGAGTAAATGTACGTAGTGCTACAGGTGCTGAAATGTCTGGAGCGTCATTATTTACAACTTAAATTACAAATATCTTAGAGCTGTGTCTCTAATCCAGGATGCCTTTGCATGTTCCTTCTGGGTCACAGGACTCCTGAGACATGAAGGGCCAGTCCTGATCTCACATGAGATCAGGATCAAGACATGAGATCAGGTCCTGATCCTGATCTCAGGTCCTGGTCCTGATCTCAGGTCCTAACACTGATCTTAGGTCCTGATCTCAGGTCCTAATACTGATCTCAGGTCCTGATCCCGATCTGAGGTCCTGATCTCAGGTTCTAATACTGATCTCAGGTCCTGATCTCAGGTCCTAATACTGATCTGAGGTCCTGATCTCAGGTCCTAATACTGATCTCAGGTCCTGATCTCAGCCAAGGGTTGCATGTGAAAGCATATTTGAAGCTCCATAAGGGACAAACTGGTGTTTAAAAGATGCTTCTCAACCCCTTGACTGCCATAGCTTACACGGGGACACAATTAAAAACTCAAATGTTCAACACTAATACTTCATGATTCCTGCAAGCTCGAGGCATCTGATCAATTCGGCTCGCTTCGGCCCACATCTTGTGGTTATGACTTTTACAAGATGTAATCTTTTTGACGGCTGCTGGAGCGCCACCGTCAGGACGACGAGCCCACGAAGCCGGTGGAGGATGTGAAACATTTTGTTTAGTTGGGAAGGAAAATGTCCTCAGAAGAAGAAGAGGAAGAAGAAGAAGAAGAAGAAGAAGAAGAAGAAGAAGAAGAAGAAGAAGAAGAAGAAGAAGAAGAAGGAGGGTTACAGAGGAGAAATGCGAAAACTCAGCATCAGATTGTTCTGTCAAAAGGAAAGGATGATGATTGGAAAAGAAAACATACCAGCTGAGTTTCAGCGCCACTGAACCTAATTGTTGTTAATTAAAAGTTTATAGCCTCACTTTGGATTATTTTAGTAGATTCACAAGCGTGAAATCGTTTTATTTTATGCCAGTTCCCTCTGAGGACGGCTGCACGAAACACCTTCAGTTTCCTCCTTAGGTAGAATCACTTTTAATCTATCCTTATAGCGGGGAGTCACTTCAGGGTGTTGCACAGAAGCCCATAAGAGGTTTCCTTGGTTAAGGCTGGAAAAAACTAAGTGGTCAAAGGAAGTAAAGATTCTACTTCTGGAGGAGTACAGTACAAGAAGTACAAGAACACATTGAACCCAAACACAGGAAAGATCCTGTAGCATGAAGCCAGAGAGCCATCTCTACCTGCAGGGCTGCAGGAGCACAGCGGTTATGCAAAAGTCAAGGTGGGACCTTGAATTGACAGCATGTCAAACCTCTGGTTTTAAATCAGTTCACAACACCTTTAAAGCATTCATTTTCACCCAAAATAGAGCTATTTCATATCTTAATAAGCATATATAACCACGATAGAGCATGTATAGATCAATAAATAGAGCTCTACTTTCTCGTTTAGTCAAGAAATTAATCCAAATATCTGAGAACGTTAGTATGAATTTAGCTGGCATAATTGTGCATCCTGATATCTCGCCATAAGATTTCATCACAATGTGACACCATTGAAAGACAATAAGTTATCATGAATTATGACCCAGATATAAACTCTGCTTTTTGGAGTTATGATGAGTTTTTTTCCTGACTTTAGTAAACATTTAAAGGAGGAGTTTTGGGGGTATTTTAAGGAAACATTAGTAAACATTTTAAGGAGGAATCTTAAGGTTTTTTTTGGGCAACTGATTGTTTTTGAAGGAAACTTTCACCCGAGCTCTTCTGTGAAAAGCCAACACAGAAGCTGCAGATCACATGCTGCAGCAGGTATCAGCTGTGTGAGAGCATCAACACCACGGAGTCACGAGAGCATCTGAGGGTTGAAACCACAAAACATCCAACAAGTCCAACAGACGCAGGGAGTTTCATGGGGAAAAAGGAAACGCTTCATAATAAGGGAACACATCATATAAAGCAAGGCCTATATGACACGATGATATTTAATACATGAAGTAACGAGGGATGAAAACCTCCCCTCTGACTTGATTAGTTCACACTTATAGATCATCAGGTATTAAGGAATGTTCATTCACAATTTCATACATTCATGTGTGTCCGTCCAATTCAGCTGAATTGCAGTTATAAAAGTTATTTTAATACCTACACTCTGAAAGCAGAACAAGATTCACTATCATATCGGATGCTGTTTTTTCAACTTCGACACACACACATATATAATAATAATAATGTTCCACCCAATAATGTCATAAGTGTGGCAGACATATGGTGCCATGCAGTAACATGTGAACGTCCAGTTTGAATAAATGACGTGTAACGTTCACGGTCTGAATTGAAACTGTATAAGTAACTTGAATATTGTATGTATGTAAGTGGGAATTAACAAACCTTAATTGGTGGTTTATATGCGCACATAAAGTGTGATAATTGATCATTCACCCTGCATTCATTCATGCATGAGTCGTGCATCAGTTACACGTTACTTAACCGCATGTGTATAGTCCTGAACTGCGACAGATTGAATTCACGTCGTGTCACTAAAATAACACAACAAAAAAGGCGTATTTGACGTGCACAAACAAAAACAAAATATGAAAAAAAGTTGAAATGATTCAAGCAGACAAAAGGATCGCAGTCAATATGAAGCCCAAGCCCTGAGACTTAGAGGAATAAACAGAGAGAAGAATAAAGAGGTCCATGAAAACAAAATAAAAGTTCTCTCCATCGCTGCGCAGTCCAGGCCTCGTCAAAAGAGGCGCAGTATTTGGTCATGTGTCTCCTTCTGCGGCGAAGTCAAAACACTCAAACCCGCTCAGAGAAACACTTCAAACTCAGCTAAATGACGTAATCAGTCCGCACTTACCGGACCGCGGAGTCGCTGCTGTGTCTCCAAAGTGTCCGGATCAATAATCCCAGCAGCAGAGTTCCGCTAATTGTCCCTGCGCGTGGTTGAGTACTGACGGTGTGTTTCCCTCCCGCGGTGGACGCCACTAAAGTGTCCGCTGCGCTGCTCCGGCTGCGTTGTGACGCACGGAGCGACGGGCGCAGGCTTTTATAGCCGCGAAGCCAGGAGGCTGCAGAGATGAACCAATCACATCGCAGACGCGAGCATCCCTCTGCATCCGCGGCCCCGGACGCCACCGCGCCGAACAAAGACGCATTATCACTCTGGCTTTTACAACCCTGCGCCACAGCAACCTGTCGAGGCCCTTTAACATCCGTTAAAATGCTCGTTTTGGGATATTGGGGCTGATGACGTGGAGGCCTGTGGAGATGAAAGGGGAGTTATCGGAGGTGCTTTATGTCCGATGTCATGGGAAGGGTTCAGCCTCCGGGGCTCTTCCCTGCAGGATCCTTCCTAACACGAGACACCCACAAGTCCCTGACGTCTGCCTCCCTCTCTCCCTCTTACGAAGTCTGCTCAGGTGATCGCTGAGATGATCATTTCATTTGTCGCTTCTGACAACATCTCAAGATACTTTGATGTACAAGACGTTTTACTTAATCTGACAGATGCATTGCTGATGATCTGTCAGAGTAGCAACTGGTGCTTCATTTGAAGAAGAGAGCGTTCTTCACACTTTGCTTTTTAAATGTGTAGTTTTTTTGATTTCCCTGCGTTAAAGAAAAGTTGCTTTCAGAGCTGCATTGCTGCTGATTACACAACGTGGTGCTGACAACGACGTGTGTGCCCAAGACTGTTGCAAGCACTTGCAGCTGACTTCACTCTTGTTGCAACTTTTTAAAAGTTCTGCCACACAAGTGTTAAAAAAGTGTCAACGCACTCGCAGTCACACAAACCGGCAGCAGTTGTCGAGCAACTCACAACAGTTCTCTTTTCCCTTCTTGTGGCACACTCACTGCCTCGTGTTTTGCAAATTAAGACACAAACACACACATCAAAAAACAGGAACAAGCACTTAAATCTCCCACTCCTCACACCAACACCATCGTCACTACTGCCAGCAGGCACACACACACACACACACGCACACACGCACACACACACACACACACACACACACACACACACACACACATGCTCTCACACCAAACAAAGGGCCTTTCTGTCGAGTGTGTTTAATGACACCCGTCCCCTGTTCTATTTCTGGAGGTCGACTATTCCTGGCGCATCATTTATGTCATTATCACGGTCTCGTATTATTAAATCATTAAGAGACATTATCCCTATTATACTCATGGTTACACGCATTATGTCTCCACAACACTCAGTACTGCATTGTTCTGCATCTGTGTGTGTGTCTGTGTGTGTGTGGAAAGGACGTGCCGATGTCCCTGTTGCTCTTTAGTCTTAGTGGCCTTGGCAGTGGGAAACACTTGGATGGTATCGGTAAACACTTCTAGGCCGAGCTATTAGACGCCACACATCCATCGGGGCGGCCCAGATGAGGGGAGGAAATTTGTAATTTATCATTTTTGCTATTCTTTGCAAACGCTGTTCTATTAACATTACAATGCATTGCAAACGCTTGAGTTACTCCCACCCTACATTTAGTGGAGGAAGTTGGAAAGACTGTTCAGACGTTTGGGGAAAAACCCACAACATCGAAAACTGAAACCATGGAAGCCCATTTTCGCCACAAAAAAAAAAAATGAATCAACTTTTTTTTCTTCTTTTTTTTGTTGACTTGTTGTCTCGAGTGCGTTTGCTTAGTTCAATCCCATGTGAATTAGAAAGCATTTGAAGTATTTCATCAGTCTTCAATGTCCTCACAATCCATTTCTGTGTAAAATGGAGGGTAACCTGTGTCAAAAGAGCTGCTTCACACTGTGGTGGTTTTGTCCTAATTAAAAATAAATAAAAAATTTGGACAAAATATTTTTTTAAAGTTTTTATTAGTCATATATATATATATATATATATATATGTATATATATATATATATATATATATATATATATATATATATATATACATATATATATATATATATATATATATATGTATATATATATATATATATATATTGTCGTGATTTTTTGTATTTCTCCTATTTTTTGTTTTGGACAAAAAATATTATATTATTTTTATTTTGTGTCATAATTTTTTTTTGTCCTATTTTATTATTATTATTATTCCTAATTTTTTTTTTTTGGGTCATAATTTTATTTATTTTTTGTGCCGGCACTGGGCTTCCATAGAAACACAGAGAACTTCCAGACCGTACAACGTCATGGTCTCGACCTGTCAATCACAAGGCAGCCACCTCTGGAAACAAACCCTGCTTCATGGACTATTGTCTCGATGGGACCACCGCGTACCAAACCAACATCAGAAGAATAAACTCAATGTTTACTGAGGTAATCCATGAAGTAAGAAGTCGAGTGATTGCTATTACAGACAATGCAAGTTTAGGGCACTTCTGGCTTGGCAATCGCAGAGATACAAAGCTTCTCTGCGCAGACGTCGACCTCGAACTTGAGAGAAAAATGTACATGGCATGAAATTTAATCAGCTCCTCAATGATTTACCCGCGGCTGTTTTTGCAGAGAACCGCACAACCACACAATTAATTCTCCCTCCTGGTTGTGTTGTCAATGAAATCTCAGTGCGCATTTCCATTTACAGGAATAATCTTCCTTGTTTCATTATTATCTGCTTCTGAGTTTGCTTTAAGTGAACTTGAAAGAGCATTCTTTTTGCGTTCATAAACTTTCTTTCAGCAACTTCAAATCGTGGCATCTTCGCGCAATTTTCACTCTTGAAAAGACTTTGAGATCGTTATCTGATGGGTTTGCACAATGTTCAGTCACACAACACAGGCTTTTAACAATTGACCCACTACAGGGCGCTTCATTAAAACATAAGGAATCATTTACAGTCGGGTAAAATTAAATAATACGAATATGATGGGGTAAGGCACCATCGCTAATCCCATTAGGCCTTATGTCTGTTATAATAATGTAACTCCAGTTTTGCCCATTTTTCAAGTTTGCTCTTCATGTAAAGGATTACGTGCTCATCCATGCGTCAAAAAACTCTTAAGAGGCTTAAACAAAACGTTGAGATCCACAGGAGATGATCAACAGACATGAATCTACAAAGACAGCGGGGTTTTATTTCAGTCTACATCCTTAAAAAATGGATTTATGAACAGATTTCTTAAAGGATTTTTAGCTGGCCTGTTGATATGAATAGTGGGGTGAAATTCAAGAAGACACACCAATTTTGTCTGCTGACGTAAGCCAATGAGTCACACTAAATCAAGCACTCGAGGTTTAGAGATGACCTTTGACATGAGCAGCCCGAGGCCGAGTGTAAGCCGACTGTAAATGTATGTCTGAAACTAATAACTCACTGCAACCCATTTACAACGCCACCGATATTTATAGGTGGACTCAGTTGTAACGTCACCGTTAATGGTCTGGCCAGGGAAAAAATAAATTGAGAACATGAAGGATGTTTGTTTTAACATGTGCATGATCATAGCGAGTAAGGAGAGACGCCAAACCCAAAGATCCCTCCCGGCCAGTAAGACGCTCTAGTGGTAATAAACAAGACCAGCTCACACTGGCTCATGATTTTTCTTGCAGAAATCGAACACTTAAATCAAAGGGATGGACACAGCGGGGAAGAGTGTATTCAGAGGTCAAGGCCCAGATAACATCTCCAACTTTGTCTGTCATTAAGTTTTGAATAAAAGACAAGAAAAGGCAAATAAACATAAGAAAAACATTCGGTATTGGGCATTAGAAGATCTGCTTCGTCTGACCCGAAGCCAACATCCCGCCGACGCGGCCTTGCAACGCACACAGAGACAAACACACACACGGTGTTGCAAGCTTCCACAGCTGTGTGGGTGTTTTATTCGTGCATCTGATGTCAGACCGAAGCCCTTAAAGCTCACAAAGTACGACTAAAAATCCATGTTTGTGTGTGATTCTGTGAGATTATTAAAGCCTCACTTTTTTTTTTCTCTAAACATTTCAGCATCAACTTATTTAGAGTTGTTGAAAGGGCGACATTGGCCTTCCACAACCATGACATTGACGGTCGGTTTGCTGCTGTCAACTCCCCGAAAATGAGGACATCACGCACTGCCTGCTTCCTGCCTCGGCTGGTAATTCACAACAGCCGGCCTTTTTTTTTTTTAAAGGATTTTTTTCATCCGTTGATCTACTGTGAGGAGTAGCATCATCCCTTCTGATCCTTCTGAGACATTTATTTCATGCCGCACAGCTGGGAAGATGACGTCCCGCCGCACTAAACAATGATTGATGCACGGCTCTCGCTCATGTTGGACGTTTCCACCGATCTGTCAACGGAGAGAATGCTGATGTCTGTCGACCCAGACATCAAGTTTGCTGAGCGGTTTTTACCTTAAGCTAGTCAGTAGTGAGGTAACAGAAAGAATAAGGGGAAAACCAGAGCAAACTACTCTGGAATCAAACCAGAGATATCACAGTCGCCAACAACACAACAACAATTGTGAGCATGAAACCTCTTCTGGATCCGTTCTCAGGAAATGTACAAATTGCACAGGGACCATTTTGGACACGTCAATTGCAAGACATATTGAAACTGGTTCGATTATCCAGGGTTGAAGAAGTATGTTTGGGGTTACATCTGGTTTGTGCTCGGCTTTCAGTGCCTATAAAGTCCTGGCAGAGGGACCTTCTCCGGGGAGGAAAACCACAGAAACATTGCCACATCAGGCTACTGGAAATGAAAGCAGTATCGTTAAATCGGCAGAGCTTCAACTGGACTGTGTTGGCCTATCAACAAGTGGGCTAACGTTCAACCATCACTGAAAAGCATGTGTCGACCCATTCTCTGAGGACGGATTACAATTTTATGGGTCGAGGCCGCGCATGTGCTGTACGCGCTTCTCTTCCTCGCCTCATTGGTGGTCGAACAGCGCCAAGACGATGATATGATGGGCATGGTGCCCAGAGAGCAGTGATTACATCCTGAGAGAAACAGGTTGGTACATGCGGGACTCCTGCACACACTGGCGTAGGAGACCTGTGCCCTGATAAGAGTCTGTAGCATGGTGAGCTGTTTTAATACAAAGGTAAAGTTCTTACACAGTGTGTGGGACTTAGGGGGGATTAATTTATAGATATTTCAATATTCCTAACTTCATTTTCATCCGTGTGTTGTCCCCTGAAATGAAGAATCGTTGTGTTTTTCGTTAGCTTAGATTGAGCGGCGCGTGTTTTCTTCACAGAGTCCGCCATGTTTCTACGGTAGCCCGGAGTGGACAAACCAAACACGGGCTCCAGAGAGAGACGTTAATGTTTCTACGTTACCTAAAGGTCACCGTTGTTCTCTGACACACTTGTTTTTTTTTAATAAACACCTATAGTTGTGGTTTTTAGATTTAGCGCAGGACTATTTAGTTGGATGCAATCTGCAGCCTCACTGTTAGATGACATGACATCCCACTGCTCCTTTAATCTGACAAGCACACTACAGCCAACTATGCTGGTTTGGTGTGGACCCAAGCAGATGGCATTAGTTTGGCTCGCGTCTGGCAGCACTACTGACGTCCCTTTGCCTGCGTTGCAGCTGGGATTGTCGGATCTTAGCCCAGAGCTAACCAAATACACTGCTTCACACTACGCTGTTGTTTCACTGCGCAATTTTTTGGCTTCGTCCTAGATTGAGAGATCGTAAGATAGATATCTTCCCTGTCAACATAAACAGTAGTTTGAATATGTAACAATCATTCTGAGATCATACTTTTCCCAGTCTTCCTGCCCGCTATTTGAGCTTATAGCTCATTCATCAATGTCTTTCGAAGTTTGTTCTTAATTTTGTTCTTGGGAAAGGAATTATTTGTACATGTGTGATGGATCCCGTTGTCTTCGGAAATTGAAGGCATGTGCCTGCGGATGTTAAATAGTAGGTAATCGCACTGCCAATCCCCACAAAGAGGCATGTGACTGCAGGGCCGTGTGCGCACACAGGAACTGGAAAGAATGTCCAAGCAGGAGTCTAAATTTATTGATTAAGTAACTGGCCATTCAATAGTCAAGGTCTGAAACAATTACGATGTTATAAAAAACTAAACATACCTTGAATCAGAACTATATAATATATTGTTCTCCCATAGCTCCATACATAATCTGCGTTGTGGACGTTACAGGGAAACACATTCAAAACCAAAACTCATACAAATGTGTAAGTCAATTGGGTTATTATGAATTAATCACTGCACTATTTATTAATTTGCATGTGGTAATGAACTCACAAAACTGAAGCAATATTTACTATGAAATGTTTTGTTTTATAAAACATACTGGGTAGGTATTATAAGCTTAAACTTCAGCCAACATCTTCTTTTTTTTTAATAAGTATTTTTGTTGCGTTTCCTTCATCTTAAAGCCTTATTTGTAACGGCAGGTGAAACCCACAAGAAACTGGACTCAAAAGCCTGCCACCAAGAGCGGGGGTGAGATCTAAAGTGTTTCTTTGACAGAAACGTGTACAGTACACGGGGAGTCAGTCCAGTAACATGATCCAAAATCGAAGGGCAAAGGCAGAATATTACCACTTAAGGAGAGGCTGATAACGAGGGACAGGTGAAAACAATCAGGGCGGGGCAGATAATCACACGGGCAGGAAGTGAAGGATCCAAAACGAGAGACAAAGGTGAGTGGACCAAATTAAACAGGACACTATTAACCAAAAAACTGGAAACAAGGGAAAAAGTTTTTGGGAAAACTCAAAAAGTAAAAAAAGAAAAAGTGGAGCTACTTCTGTGGGATTGTTGTCGATTTGGTTTTCATTTAAGAACAAATCACAAATAAAAACACTGTGTAATTGAGTTTTAGAGGAAACATTCTGGCCAGCAATTATGAAGTATTATGATAATGAACCTTTAAATTCATGATGCAATGCTCATAACGTGCTGCTATGGGCATTGTTATTTTAAAGCATTATCACTATCATTAAGTGCTTGAATCAAATGACACAGTGCTAGAGGCGTTTTTTTTTTTTTTTAAGGCATTATACAGACATGGGCAAAGAATGTGTTAATGAAATAAATGTCCTCTTAAGACCTTTTAGTGGATGAAACCCATGTACTTGGCAGCAGGCAGAGACAACATCGGGGGGCATTGCAAAGGAAGGTTCACATGCATGAAGCGTCAAAGTGTGTGGGAGTTATTTGAGTCGCTGCCAACAATATTTTGCTGTACACATGGAAGCATCCAATTGTATGATTGATGGGGTGGATTTTGGTTTGGGTCAAATGAGGAAAATACTGTTCGTTTTCCAGGTCCAGTTCTTATAATATTCGTGATTTGGATTTTTTCTTTTTTTTTAAGTCATGATGTGTTGCATTTACTTGTGACTGATGAGGTGTTTACCAGGAATCTACAATTTAGGATAATGGAATAATGTTGGAAATTATCCTTCTGTTGGTATGGAGCAAGGGCGACATCTGGTAGCGATCTGTCCCCAGGCCCAGTCTGCAATACATTAGAGGTGCAACATGTAATGACACCTGCTGCAAAGAAATAAGGGAGCAGCACTTCACCGCAACTACTGGGTCCATACAATATGAATTTACCAGTAACCAGTTATTACAAAAAAAACAACAACCGCTAACTCAAAGCAGCTTCTTTTATCACTTGTGGCGTCAGACTATAGTTTACGTTAGCTAGTTGTGTTTACTGTGCCACCAACCAAAGGCGTGTGTGTGGTATGTGTACGCTTTGTGGTTTGTGTGATAGTTTGTTTATTGGATTAAATCCAAAGTGAAATGATAAAGCAACCCGTAACCTTCATCTCGTCCTCCCCGCGGCCAGAAGACCACCCCGCCGGTCAGAGAGAAGCTAGCACTGGGGGGGCGATTGTCTATGCAGGCTGAATTGGAGCTAAGTGCTAACCGCTAACGGAGGTTACGTGTCCCGGAGCTCCCGGGGGAAGAAGCAGCTTCTCAGAGGGTGCGAGACGATTTGTCTTTTCTGCCACTAATCCAATGAAGAAGCTATCAAAACACACCCATCTATTTGTTCTCTGAGGGCGGACTAAGCACCACAGTAACTCACTATCGCCTCTGAGGAACACATTTTATAACAAGACAGGACGGGCCAGATGTTGCAGCACAATACATTGACGAATGAGTCATAGCGTAAAGTCTCTTACTTCCTCACAATTCTTCTCTGAAAATTGCTGGTTGCTTATTTTCAATGATTTCAACTAAAATGTCATATCTTAAATGCTGCACCTTAACATTATTAGTCCAGGCGTGGGTGTATTTGCTGTCAGTTTTATTGGCTACATGATACATTACAGTTGAAAATAATTAGTTGGCTCAGGGGTTATCGTGAAAGACGGTGCTTTAATGAAGGAAACCCATTCCCCTGCTTCGTCAAACACTGCCTCAGCTTCGTATGGAGCATGTCTAAGTATATGTCGACATCGACTTAGTCATACTCTCCTCCTCCTCGCACAATCTAGTCCTGTAGCGTAACGCAAATGCAGGTCATATTTAAGTCATGACAACAAGGGCCCCTATTGTTTTACCAACCTCCCTGTGCATGAAGGTATGAAACCAGTTCGGTCGAGGAACCGGAGGGACTGCAAGGTTGTCATGCATGTACACACACGTGCATTGTAGCCGTCACTCTGTCCACACTTGTCTGAGGTAATTTAAAAGAAAAGAGGTTCAGGTTTGATGGATGCAGTGTGAGGGGCGCTCGCTGAGCATTCAGTGGCACCGGGAGAAAGCGACCTTGCATTGTGTGGCGGTTTTTCTATCATTGGGGGTTTGTTTGACACGCTTTCCTCCGGAGCAGTGCCACGATAACCCCTCTCGTCCCCCTCCGCACTGTAACAATTCCCATCCGTCCTGACCACGGCTCTACCCTGGGAACAGGAACCGTGACTCCCGGCTGACATCAGCAACTGGGAGACCTGCTGCACACATCCGGTTTATTATTGGCCCAGCGACGTTTGCCAGGACCACAATCTTAGCGTCACAAGTTTTTTTTTTTTTTTTTCCTGTTTAGCAACAATATGAAAGTAAAAGACAGCCAGTGTCAGAGTCCAGGATAGGTGGGTACTTCCTCTATTCCCTTGGGCAGGAAACTGCTGATAAACCAAGTCCGCATCAGGGGTGGACACAGGGAGATAAATTCAAGGACTTTTTTTGTGTTTGTTCAGCAGTTTGCAGACGAATATGTAGCCAAACCTCAACAAACGCTCAAATGAAACATGTTTTTTCATACATTGGAGATTGTGTGTCCTGCCGCTGCTTTGGTGCATAGTCACATTTTATTAGTTTGCGCGTAGCGCTGACCACACACGCACATATCATTGTCTGACCGATGATCTGTTACCCGAAAAGTCAAAGGTCGGCGGCTGCTGACAAAGAGGGAGAATCTAAGGAGGTCGAGGCTAAAATGGATGGAGAAAGAAGGACAGAATGACAGACTGGAAACGGATGAGACCGTAAAGTGAAACAGACTATGTTATTCCTGTAGTTGGTGCAGGTGCTGTAAGCCCTTCTGTCTGTTTCGGGGTTCGCTGTATTCCCTTGACGGAAGATTTCATGCTGATCCGCATCTGACAAAACTCCCTCATGTGCTTTCCATTTTATTAATGCTCCTCCAGCTTTAGAGGACCCAGCATCGTAAAAACGCTGCGTGTGCCAGTTGGGCTTTTTCTGGCTTTCCACTTTCATCTGTTATAGTCTGCTTTGGGGTTTTAGGGTTTCCATGTGGAAAATTTGAAATATGTTCTCTGTAATAAAACGCTAGGCAGCCTCTTCCTAAATGATCAACTTGATATGGATGGATTATAAATCTGATACATTCGGTTTTGTAGATGAGAGCAAGATTTTTATACAAATAATATATTGGGTATTGGTAATAGGAATTACTTGGAAATGCATTTTTTTATTCCCTGAAAAGGAAATTCCAGCATTTTTTCTTAACCTGGGCCATAACTTATCAATGAATTGGGTCCAACATTGGGCATTAGCCTCCTGAAACTTTCCTAATAAACTTCAACTTGACACCAACAGCCTCTCTCTTTGTCCCTGTAGGTTTGCGTGGCGGCTGCTTGTGCTTTGTGTCTCCTTCCTGGTGGGCGGGGAGTGTGTTAGTGCGACTGGTTGCATCTGGCCAGGCCATCCAGAAATATCAGCCAACCCCATTTCGTCCATCTCTCCCTCCATTGTTGGCTCCCTCCTCCTCCCCCTCGCTCCACATGGTTCCTTTTGTTTCGTTCTGTTACGCCAATCTGTATTTATTAACCATACGAGACGGCGCGTTCACGCTGACTTGCTAACCATGTGGTGCATTTAGTTTGTGTATTTTACACACTCGTCTTCTCTGTGTGTCTTTAGAAAAAGAGAGTGGTTGAGCCTGACTCTACTTCAACAGTTTGACAGTGACTACAAAACTGTGTGGTTTTTGAGAGACGACCGTTTGGTCCAGTTTTTTTTCTCCATCTCCATTTCTTCTTGTTTACTTTTTCATTGGTGCAGACCTTTCTCTAAGTTCTTTGTATTTCCTCTTCCATTCGATTTAACTCCAAATCTTCCATTGCAAGCGACACACACGTCGACAGAAACTGCTTCAATTGTTGATGGGTCTTCTTTCATTGTTTTCTGTCGTTTTGGAGTGTTAGGAGGCTTCTGCTCATCGCCCCAAAACACATTGTTTTACCAAAGTGATGGCTCCTGACTACAACAGAGATGGAGAGTAACTTTAGTTTAAACCCGTCCAAACTACTTCTGCATTGAGGGATCCTTTCTGACAGTAGCTATACGTGTGGAGGCTAAGGTGTAGTTGACAACATGAGGACAACATCATGGAAGTTTAAGAAATATACTATCTGCTTTTCAGGAACGCATCAACACGGAGACTCATGCGTCTGACGTCAGGTTTGAATTAACAATTAGTAGCCCAATCATCATAAAAGTAGCCCAATTTGTAAACTTCATTGAGGGAAAGAAGATTTGGACAAACTCAAAACCAATGTTAGAATAAAATGTGAACTTCAAGTCCGAACAAACAAAGTCGCTCAGATATACACCCAACGTGTTCACTCCGTTGACCAGATGGAAGCATTCACAGGCGGTTTAGTGTCGACTGAACAAAAATTGCAAAAGGTTTTGCCTCTCATCCTTTTTAGAGCTGAGCCCATTCAGCTTAGTGTCCAGTCAATACAATATAAATCATAAGATCAGTGTCCAGTTCACCGGACTCAAAGCTGACTATGTTGAACCCCTCCTCACCCCTCATATAAAGCAGCCCACATTTGCACAAAGTGGAAACGCCAGCAACACTGATCAGTGACATCAGGAGACAAGGTGAAACACAAGTCACCAGAATGTTCCTCCAATTATAGAAGTATGTGCGTAGCGAAATGAAACCAAGTCAGAAACGTCTTGTGTTGTGATCAACAAGTGAAATCCAACTAACGACTAGACTCCCATTCAAGCTTGGCTCAAATAATCTCTTTTTTAAAAGGGGTTAATGTGTGAGAAATATCTTTTTTTTAAAAACTTTTTCTGCCCTCCTTCAGGAAGGTCAGGGCACGAGACCGGCTATCAAAGCATCAACTAGAGGAGGACAGATGTCTTGCTCAAGGACATATTCAGCAGATGCTCGCAGACAAAGATGTCGCTCTCTTCTCCAGTTGAAAGGTCGCCCCCGTGTGTGTGTGTGTGGGTGTGTGTGTGTGTGTGTGTGTGTGTGGTCATTCCCGAGGAATGCAGGGTATTCGTCCGGCCCAAGTGTCGTTTGTCCGCTGCAGCTTCTTGTGTGTTTGCAGTGTGTGCACAAATCTCCGGGTCACCGTCCGTCTTGTGCGTCTCTGGATTGACACGACACTGCCGGTTGTCTTCCGGTACATCTGCTGCACAGACATTAAACAGTGACAATTAGGTTTGACGGCTCGAGGAAGGAGAGGAAAAGAAGGAAGTCGGATTTAAACTTGACGTGATTTCACGTTCACCCAAAGCGCCGTGCAGGAATTTCACCTTTATTTGCACAAAACAAATATTCAAGCTCCGAAAATTTGGTCTCGTTGATCTCAAAGCCACCTGATGTTCGTGTAGGTCAACAAGGCCGGTGAAAAAAGCAACGGCGCCTGTTGCGAAATCTTAAACCTTGGCTGCCGGCGCAACAGCCCCGACAGAATTTATGTTCTCGCTTCTCAACATGGATGCCACGGCGGGGTTTTTGGCTGTGCTTACGAACACAGCTGGACATCTGCTTCACATTTCTCTTTCCTCCGCTCCGCCGACTGGATCTCCCCTTAAAAAAAACAAAAACAGCACGCACCATCATCGCCATCGTCGGGGACGGAGAAGGCGGAGCGGGAGGATGAGACATTTTGAGTTAGGCGACCCCCGGCCATATTTCAAATGCCCTCTTTAAACAGTGGAGGGGTTAAAATTCCTTTCCAAACCACTGATCCTATTCACGAGGAGGCGCTGGAGCCGCTCGTCTCTACTTCCTCATGCTGACATGGATCGTGGTCCATGCCTACGACTCATTGCATGAATCATTTCTGTCATATTCATTGAACGTGCACTCCCTTACGTCGTTCATTCTGGTCACATCTATTGCTTCTGTCTATCCGGGGAGAGGGATCCTGTAATGAATTCACGGGGGAGGCGCTGAAGCTGATCCGGGCTGTCATTGGGCGAAGGCGGTCCATCTCAACCAATCACACTCACACCTACAGGCAATCCAGTGTCTCTAATTAACCTGCGCTGCATGTCTTTGGACTGTGGGAGGAAGCCGGAGACCCACACTGACACGGGGAGAACATGCAAGCTCCACCCAGAAGGACCACTCAGGATCCAGGATCGAACCCGCCGCCCCTCTTGCTGTGAGACGACAGTGGTAGCCCTTTTGTCTGTGTGTTTTTGAATGTTTGTTTAGTCGCGTGACATTAATTACACCCCTTTTTGTCTGAAGCTCTTGTCCCCTGTTCAATACTAAATCGAGTTTTGCTCCAGAACGGACTCAAGGGACAAAACTCTTTTGAAACGAGTAAGATACCATCAAACTGTCAGACTCAGTGTCTCCGATGTCAATTACCGAACTTCCGCAAATCCAGTATTTCCTTCGGGTTGCACAAACCTGCATGGAAAAGCGTGACCATTTCATTCGACAATTATTCATTTGGAGATGTCAGAGTTTTACTGTGGAAACAAAATTATCTGTAAATGTCAAAAGTGAGTGCAGGGTCATGCGTTTTCTGTTTTCAGTCGCTTACAAAGATATTCACCAATTACACAGATTGTACCACATTAAAGCGACCGATTAGTGCGAGCCCATTTCCTCTGTTGCAGCGTTGACGGGACGAGAGCTTGGCAGCGGGGACGAGAGGTGCCGTTGCCGGTTAATTGGGGAAAAATTAGCGCGTATCAATGGCTGGTATTGATGAGTATTTGGAGTCGGCGTGGGGCGCATGAGGCACCGCGCCAACGTCATGATTTGAGCCCTCTTACGGAGGGCGAGGCCGCCTGCTCACTCGCCGGGGACAACAAGCGGCCCATTGTGCGCCTCTCGAGTGCGTGTTTGTGTGCGTCCGTGTTTGTGTGCGTCTTTGTGATGCAAGCGGAGGGTTGAAGAAGACCCTGATGGGGAGGCTGTGACCAGGTGTCATGTGATGGGTGCGAGCGGACACAATGGCCACTTGAAGGGGAAAGTAAACAACATTAAGCCCCGTCGGTATCTCCTCCTGACCCCTCACCCACAGTCTCACATGCCTCCTGCAGCTTCCAATGACCCGCAGCTTCAGCCCGGCCCGTGTTTGTGTGTCCTTTAAATCCCACTGAGCATGTAGGACCCCACCCTGGCACTCCACACACACACACAAAAAGCAGGATTACCCACATACCTGTCAGTGAAATCTGTCAAAGGCTTCTCCTAAACATATAGAAATAACAACCCTCTGTTTGTAAATCATCAGTGTGCACACTTTTACTTTTGCTTTATGTGGGTTTTAACTATGTTGAGCTCTATGGAGGATTGTTTTGCACCTATTCTCATTTGTGTCACAGAAGAATGGAGCTCAAATTTAATCAGAAGCAAACACTCGGTATTCCTTGAAAAATCCCAGAATTTAACAACGCTGCCGTTCTGGAGGATTTTGAAGACTTCTCGCCACCTGGAGGAAAACAAAATATTTCTCATGTGAGTTTTCTGACTGTTTCCTAAACCCGGAAACTCAACATTACACATGTTTTTACTGTTTTTGTGGGAGAAAAAAAAATGCAAACAAAATATTACAATTGTATTTTGTATGAAAATATTAAATATTGGAAAATAACACACAGACGCACGTTTAGCGTGTGGGAGGAAATGTTTCAAGTGAGATCGTCCTCTGGATGTGAGAAACAAACACAGGACTTTCACCCAGGAGACCGATGTTCATGTGAAACTAAAAGTAAACCTTGATATGAGGTCACGAGAGTCACGAGTCAGCAGAGACGGTGACTCAAGTCTGCGACTTGGACTCGAGTCACACTTTTAACCCTTTGATACGCAAGGTATGCAAACCTTGAGACTTAAGACTTGACTTGAGACTTGAGATTTGACTTGAAACTTGAGATTTGACTTGAAACTTGACTTGAGACTTGAAACTTGACTTGAGATTTGACTTGAGACTTGAAACTTGACTTGAGACTTGACTTGAAACTTGACTTGAGACTTAAGACTTGACTTGAAACTTGACGTGTGACTTGACTTTAGACTTGACTTAAGAGTTAACTTGAGACTTGACTGGAGACTTGACTTTAGACTTGACTTAAGAGTTAACTTGAGACTTGACTGGAGACTTGACTTTAGACTTGACTTAAGAGTTAACTTGAGACTTGACTTTAGACTTGAAACTTGACTTGAGACTTGAAACTTGACTTGAGACTTGAATTGAGACTTGACTTGAGACTTGACTTGAGACTTGAGACTTGGCTTGAGACTTGACTTGAGACTTGACTTGAGACTTGAATTGAGACTTGACTTGAGACTTGAATTGAGACTTGACTTGAGACTTGGCTTGAGACTTGAGACTTGAATTGAGACTTGAGACTTGAATTGAGACTTAAAACTTGACGTGAGACTTGAGACTTGACTTGAGACTTGACGTGAGACTTGAGACTTGACTTGAGACTTGACTTGAGACTTGAATTGAGACTTGACTTGAGACTTGGCTTGAGACTTGAGACTTGAATTGAGACTTGAGACTTGAATTGAGACTTAAAACTTGACGTGAGACTTGAGACTTGACTTGAGACTTGACGTGAGACTTGAATTGAGACTTGACTTGAGACTTGAATTGAGACTTGACTTGAGACTTGAATTGAGACTTGACTTGAGACTTGGCTTGAGACTTGAGACTTGAATTGAGACTTGAGACTTGAATTGAGACTTAAAACTTGACGTGAGACTTGAGACTTGACTTGAGACTTGACGTGAGACTTAAGACTTGACTTGAGACTTGACTTGAGACTTGTCCTCAATAGACTAGACTCCCGTCAGGTCTGTGAACAGCGTTATTTGGGCGATGCGTTGCTGGTTCTCTGACACGCCATCGGAGGAGCGGTGAGATTCAGTCGGTTTTTTTTTTTTTTCATTGAGCGGCGAACAGATTAACCAGAAGATCGGACGCTTAATCCTGCGCAACACGTTTAAATGAAATGATATCGGGCGGGAAGCTGGAGTTTGTATTGACTGTCACACTGACAGGATTAAAGACGTCAACAGAACTTATCAGATGTTCATTGTAAGATAAATATAAATAAAAACAAAAGTTTATTTTACTAAAAAAAACAGAACCGGGTATTACCCAATGCATTGTTTGGTGTTGTGGAACTGATGTTCTGTTGAGTTGTTGTACATTTTAGTTTGGTCAACTCGTCTTCCCCAACTGTGGAAATGCATGAATGATTATTGTGTTTATCGAGTCATAGTTCATGAGACTGTTTGTGTGATTTTGCTGTGACTCCGTCTCAAAAGAAGGCTTCAGGAGCCCGGACTGGAGAACAAACTGAAATAGTTTCGGCTTCATTCCAGACTCCATAAATCCTGTCAGGAATAAACGCAGCAGGGACGGACATTTTAAAGACTTTAGGGCTCCTGTACCTGTGTCTGAGGACAGTCGTATTGTGGATGTTTTTACATTGAGCATCTTAAACTGGTTACATCTTATTTTTTATTCCTTTATTCCCTTTTAGTTCTGGTTTCCCTCTCTGCAGAGAGACTCGCCTTGAGCTGTTCAACAAGCACTGAAGTGACTTCCGTTGAATTAAAGGGAACATTGGCCTTCTTCATAGTGTGTTTAAGCCATCCTTTGTTTCCAGCTGAGACTGCAGTTAACCTCGCACTGAATGCAGAGCTTTGTGGTTATTGCACACAAGCTTTAAAAAATACAAAACTTGAGAATTGAGATGAACTGGAAGACATGGGATCTCAATTGGATTATACTGCCTCAATAATGGTGAATAATAATATTTTTTAGCTGCATTTTGTTGGTTTTCTTGCATTAAATTTGTCTTCATGAGTTCAAAAAGGTCCACTTGTGCCTTTGGCTACTAAACACATGAAAGGACCCATTAAACGGACCAAATTTGCGTCCACGAGACAACAAAGCTGTTTTTATCTTTTCTTGAAAGGTTTCCATTTGGAGACTCCGGTTTTGGTTGGACGCTGATGAATCAAGCAGGTAATTCATTACAATCACTTGTTGAAATACGATCAGAACGAATAATTGTGTTTTCCAGTGTTTATACATTGTTTTGCCAGATTGGATTTGACACCACGTGGTGATGCGTCCCGAGCCAAAACCTCAGCCGTAACTCACTCTCAAGTCAATATTTGTTGACCGTGGTCTATTTGGTGTGGATGCACTGTGACAGCCCGCTTAGACACTGCGCATATGTTAAGTTCTTAACCAATTCATCATGGGACAAGAAGAGCCTTCAAACCGCCCGATACAGGTCACTGCAGGCGGTGAAGAATGCGTAGCGAACCTGACTGGGAGGCTAATGGGCTATTACCAGTGTGACCCAGTTTCACTGCATGCCACCAGACTTGTTACTGTGTGTCGGTGAATCCTGCATCGCCTCTTTTCCCGGCTTTAATTCCCGTCCTCGCTGCTTCTGAATGCTCTTCATTTCCCTGCTTTGATTTACAAAGATGTTTTCTGCCTGTGCTGTCAGAGGAAGACTCAAACTGTGAGCTCCCAAAGCGAATGTTTCCTTTGACCCGGAACAAAGAGCTTTTCTGTTTGAATGATCTTCTATCTCTTTTTTCAAGAGGTTTGATCTAAGCCTGGAAGAGTATCAGACCTCGCTACAGACTTGTCTGCGGAGCTTCAACGTTTTATGCAAATTGCCATGAAGTTTATATTCAGCTCTCCTGAGGAGTCTTGTCCGTTTCAGTTAGAGAAGAAAAGCTTTTGTAAATTGTGCCTCTGGCAACATGGTGGAGGAGAGGAATGACCACTCTGTGGCCAACTGGGGATTTGGGACTTTTCCTTTCAGAAGTTTCTTTTGCATTAGCAGGTTTATTATATATATATATATATATATATATATATATATATATATATATATATATATATATATATATATATATGTATATGTGTATGTATGTATGTATGTATGTGTATATATATATATATATATGTATGTATGTATGTGTATATATATATATATATATAAATATATATATATATGTGTATGTATATATGTATGTGTATATATATGTATGTATATATATATGTATATATATATGTATATATATATATATATATATATATATATATATATATATATATATATATATATGTATATGGCTCGGGACACATCACCACATGGTGTCATATATATATATATATATATATATATATATATATATATATATATATAATTTAATAAATATTTAAATTTAAACATACATTTAATAAATATATATAAATATATAAAATAAATATATATATAAAATATATAGGTGCATTTCTGCACATTTATTTTTTATATACATATATATATATATATATATATATATATATATATATATATATATATATATATATATATATATATATATATATATAGTGATGAGGACATTTCTGCACCTGTACAGGTCAAGAAAAATATGATGAACAATATTTCTAAGATATGTAGTGCTGTTGTCCTGAACGCTTTGTATATCTATGGCATAAAACATGTGCTTTTTCAATTTTCTGAATAATGAAACATGAAACTTAGAAAAATATTTGAAGTCTGAAGCATCATTCGTTCAGAGACAAATAACTTTTTCATGAAGCTTTTTTTTTTACGAAGAAGGGACAACATTTCAAAAGTCAAGCAAACCAAGCGGCCTTTCTCTCCGCGAGTGCGTCACAGCGCCGGCCCAAAAATAAACCGGTGGCTGAACTGACTTTCAGCAGAATACACAATGACTGTTGCGCCGCTAGCAAAGCTTCCTGTTGCAGCGAGGCGCATGGGGCGGGTCTGCAGGGCGGAGGGGGGGGGGTGTCCGCTCAGAATAAAACAAAAGGGGAGGGGCGACGGGGGGGCTGGCGTGTTTGGCAACGCACAAAGTGATGAAGCAGGCAGTCCCAAGTGTTTTTAATATGTAGTGAACGGATGATTGAGTGGCGTCTGAGTAACAGCTTGACTCTAAAAGCTCCAGACGGCCATTAACTCATCGATGAGCTGCTTGTCTGCCTCGCTCTCCTCCGACCTGAACTCAACAGCGACCGAAAACACTTCAGCTTGACCTTTAACCCTTCACTGTGGGGGCAAAGAACTTACTTTCTGCATGTGGCCTTTGATGTTTGCTTGAGTGGTCATTATAAAAGCATGGATTTAGCGCGACCATGCACACACACACACACGTGTGCACACACAGTACTGTATGCACTGCACTCATCAGAAACAGTGTTTAAAAGAAATGCAAGCTTCGGTGGGTCATGTGATTGGATGTCGGTCATGTTTACTGACCTGCATTGGACCTCAGGATGCTCAGCAGACAAAGGATCTAATGACGGACACTCTGCTCTCTCTCTCTCTCTCTCTCTCTCTCTCTCTCTCTCTCTCTCTCTCTCTCTCTCTCTCTGTCTCTCTCTCTGCAGCGATGAGCAGACGGGTCTGGATCCATGCTGTGTCCACATACCAACAGAGTTGCAGGCCTCGCTATAGGGACTCTGGCTCCGCTTGCTTCTTCTTCCATCCAACGTGCCTCTCGAGGTGGACGGGCCAGACCGTGCGGTAAATCAAGTCTGGTTGCGTCAGACATCGGGCTGTATAGCAGAGGCCGCCACGATCTGTGACAAGCGTGAAGAAACAGGCGATTTTCTGCACTTTTCCCACGTCTGCGCCGTTTCCTTTAGGGAGGACATTCTCTCTCTTTGCATCGACAGTAGTTTATGAGAGCGTGATAATAGCCGGGGACTCGAACTGTATTCATGTTTAAAACTGCTCTCGTCCATATTTAAAGGTGGACGACTTTACAAATACTGAGAGAGAGAGAATTCCTCTCCATTATTTCTGTCAGAGTTTTTTAGCACCTTTCAGCTTTTTATTGTAGTTTTATGATCCAGAACTTTAATGTTTTGGTTTACTCTCATTAGTGTTTCATGTTTGGAGCAGCAGGCAGCTGTTTTCAGTGAAAAAGCTCTAAAAACCTACTTAACCCAGCGGCCCAGCACCAAACAGCAGAGGAGGGGGGTATTCTGGCACAACTTCACCCACTTACATTGGAAAGAGTTATCTGGAGGACAAATATCAAGCAACACTTTATCGTCGTTATCAGGCAGCCAATAGCTGATGAGCACATATGGAGACATTTCTGACAGCTGTTGATGGAGGAGACAAACTGCTCTGAAAGGAGGATGAATAGCGGACTCTCTGAATAAATGCTAATGCTGCTGTTTCAGCTGGACGTACCCACACGGTTGCGATGTCCTTCTGCTTTACAAGGTGATTATCTGCTGTTGTTTAACGGCCTGTTGTGCCGCTTTTAAGTGGCCGAAGATGTTATTCGAACCCTTCCTGATGTGTTGAATCAGAGGAGGCGCGTGTCATGTCATCGAGGACATCTTAAGACCTGATGGGTGCCTTTCAAGGTATTTGCTGTTGGAGTCCCACATGTACAGGAAGTCCAGAGAAACGACTGAGGGTAAAAGAAGCGCTCCGGGAGAGCTCCTCTGACTGTTTCTGTACCATATGGTGGACATTAACACATGTTGTAAAGCTCAGGCTGCTCCGCGCCCCGGGGCAATCAAGTTTTAATTTTAACTCCCCCCGCCCCCCTCCAAAAAAAAACAATCAAGGCTTCAGCCAAATCACTTTTGGAGTACAGCAAACCTGGAGCGCAGATGAAAGGGAGCAGCGTTTTCCTGCACCCTCTCTAGAAACGAGCGAGTTGGGACGAAAGCGGGGACTTTCCTCACTTCCTGCATGGCGAGTATGTCCGTCGAGCGGTACGGACGACTGCAGCGACATGACTCCCATCTCGGAGACGGTCCTGCTTTTGCAAGAACTGAAACAAACATCTTTTTGTGCGGGCTGCAGGAGGGAGCCGATCATGTGCTCGATATTATCTGTTTATGAAGTTGTGACACAAAGCCCTCTATGTTCTCATCAGCAGGGTCGGCCTCAGCAGCCTGGTCTCTCTCTCTGTGTTGTTTTGTGTCTCTAATTGACCGGGGAAGATGGGTTCTGGTCTGGCTTTTGGATTTGCTGTGTAGAAGGACGCTCTTACCCTTTTTCTATAAATGAAGCATGTTTTTTAATAGCGTTTATGTGCCATACTGACAGCTTTAAGACTTTTTTGTTGTGCACAAATTGAATTAGTCACAGTGGAGCAGCTCCTCTTGCACTGATGCAGCTCGTTGGTTTCTCATCTCAGAGAAACCAAGACGATCAGTAGAAAAGAAGCACTGGGGAAGACGCTCATATCAGCCTTGAATCCTGTGGCGGAGGGCGACACGGAGCCGTGCTGGTGCGACACCCAGTGGACGGAGGCGGGAACTTCCATCACAGTGAGGGTTTTTAACGGGACCGTACTGGACTGACATGCATTGGATGATTTATTGATGCAGTTATCATACATGAAACATCATTTGCACACGACAGGATTACAGCAGCAGCGTTTCTCAGTCTCACTTCTGCACAGAAACATATGAAACTCCAGCCAGCAGCTGGTTATCTAAGCTCGGCATAAAGAGTGCAGACACACATCAAATCTACATCATCTAAGCTAGGCTTAGGTAAGCTTGAGTTGGCTGAAGTTTCATCTTTACTGCACAGTTATGAGAGTGTTGTCGTACTTCTCATGTGAAGTACGACAAATTAAACTACTCCCTTGAAGTTAAAACATCATAATCATCAATATTATTGTCATAAAACTTGCATAGAAATAGAAAAAAAAATAGAGAAGCACAGAAACAAGATTTGTTCATCCAACTTGAGTCGAAGTAATTATAACAAGCATGAAAAATCATAATCACTCAATAAAAAAAAGGTTATGATCATAACAACTTAACAAAAATGCTAAAACAAACTATGATAGAGTAATTAATTAGTTTAGCCCTTCTTATCGTGATATAAGACTCCATAAAAAATAAAAAAAACATTACAAAAGTATCTACAATACATTCATACGTTTATATACTGTGAATTAATATGTGTAATTCCACAGTTTGAGTAGCTTTTGGGACACAATAGGCTAATAGTCACTGTCACAATGATAATGCTGAACAACGTCACAACAATACTGACCACTTTTCATTCTTTAGAAACATAAATGAGACGAAATGAGATGTTTGAAGGTTCTCTTCATGAACCCTCACTAGTAAAACCTTTTTTTCCTGCCATCCATCTCCTGATGTTTCTCTCAGAACAGGAACACACACGTCATCCTGAGCTCTTTAAAGGCTTACCACACCCACGAGAAGAACGTTTGTCTATCGGTTACACGCGTTACCTTGAAATTCAGAAGATTTATTTTAGTTTGGCACAAAAGAAATCTAAAAAAAGGCCTCGATGAATTGAGGTAAGCAACGACAGCGAAACGACATCTAATCATCTGCTCCTGAACCCTCGCGCATGCCGTGCAGTATCGTTGTGCGGCACGCTCCCACAGTGGAAGTCATGGTCTCCTTCCGCTGGGGGAGCGTGCCAGAAAACGCTTTCTTTGAGAATTAAAGGTGAGTGAAACACAAAATGGTACTAATGTGGGTGACGTATTTCCTTCAATCAAATCCCGAGATGCTCGTTTCCTTGGAGTAAAATTAACTGGCCTGGCCGGGCTGCCGGTTGTCCGCACACTCCGAGACAGAGACGGGCTTTATTCTGGCGACGCGGTTCAGCGGGCTGCCCTGCGCCGTCTTGCGCATGGAGGACAAGCGAGTGCGGAAACCCTCCCCGGAGAAGAAATAGAGCAGCGGATCGAAGCAGGAGTTGGAAGCGGCCAGGCAGAGCGTCACCACGACCGACTTCTGCATGGCCTCCTGCTCCGAGCAGGTGGTGTCCGTCCGCGACAGGAAGTTCAGGTGGATGGTGCGCTGCACGTGGTACGGCGCGAAGCTGATCAGGAAGGTCAGCAGGACGATGACGATCATTCGGATGGCCCTGGCGCTCGTGCCGCACTGCCGCCGGGCGGAGTTGCTGCGCGACAACAGGGCGCGGATGATGCCGGCGTAGCAGAGCAGGATGACCAGGAA
Source organism: Clinocottus analis (assembly GCF_023055335.1). NCBI lineage: Eukaryota > Metazoa > Chordata > Actinopteri > Perciformes > Cottidae > Clinocottus > Clinocottus analis. Next base: position 4,050,729 of record NW_027175821.1, read on the forward strand.
GGGCAGGGAGAAGCCCACCACCATAGACACACAGTTCAGCATCACCAGTCTCGGCACGCCCGCGCCGTTGACGCTCGGAGGCTCGAAGCACTTGGTTTTGTTAGTGACGGGGTCGTACTCCTCGCCGGACATCAGGAAGGGCGAGGAGATGAGACAGATGAACACCCAGATCCCACAGCACACCAGGCGAGCGCGGGTCTGCGTCGCCAGCCGCATGTTCTGCACGGGAAAGACGATGGCCACGAAGCGTGTGACGGACATGGCGGCCATGAAGTAGATGCCGCAGTAGAGGTTTACATAGAGGGAGTAGGAAACAATGCGGCAAAGGAAATCGCCCTGGTTCCACTGGCCCTTGTTGACGTAGTAGAGAACTCTCAGCGGCAGCGAAGCGACGCCCAGCAGGTCGGACACGGCCAGGTTCAGCATGTAGATGTGAAAGGGGGAGCTCTGGTGGTTCGTTTTGATCAGCACCACCAGGGCGAAGCCGTTCCCGAGCAGGCCCAACACGGTGATGAGGGAGTAGGACGTGGAGTAAACCCGGTTGCGGAAGTCATCGATGCCCAGGCATTCGGTAGAGTTGCTCCCGTCGCCGCCGGTCAGATTTGACATTTTAAGGTCACACCTGCAGCTGCGGAGACAACGGAAGAACGGCAGGGTGAATGCGTGCAGGAAGAGAGCAAGCGAAGGAACGGACAAAAGTTTAAAAAAAACACACAGGCAGCTGAGTGTGGTGACTTTGATGTGGCAGATTGTTGTCAGATACTTTCTGTACTTTCTGCTGGTGAGACAGAAACTCAGAGGCAAGCTGCTTCATGTCCGGGCGAAAAAAGATAAACATGCGTGACACACTCTTCTATTTATCTGTGTATCAATCAGGTGGTAAACTTGCATGCTTTTGCAGCCTCGATTGAAAATACAAATGCAATTAAATAAATACAACTTTTTCTCCCTTCCTTGAATAATTTAAAATGCATCCAGTGATCCAGAATGTCGCCGCAAACTTTTGCATCTGTGTTCATCCTGCTGGATGCCTGCCCACGTTGCCTCTCCGTGTTTTGTCTTTTCATTGAAAATGTGCCCGAATATTTGATGTGACGTGTTGCATTATAACTACAATTAGCCGTAATAATCGTGCATGCCCAAAAGTGAGAAACATCTCTGATTTCTAAAACCCTCCCTCCCTCCTTACCTCTGTATTCCCGTCGGTGTCGTTGCTCTGCTCTCTTGGTCGTCTCTGCCTCGTCTGCCAGACGTCGCAGCAGCACTGGGAGGAGACTGCAGCAGTTTACTACTTACTCACAGCCTCCGTTGTCTTCTTTTTATCTTCTACCCTCTCGCACTCATGACATCATCAACCATTTACGGGACACACATTCACTGTAAACTAAAAAGAACTGAGAGTGAAAAGACAAAGAAGAGGGCATCAACACGGAAAGTTGTGCTTACTTGCTGTTAGTTGGTTGCGCTGAAATTGAATTGACTTAATTTTTTGACTCAATAATTTAATATACGACATTTAGATGAACCCCATTTGCATCAGCTTTGTCAATACAAAACACACTGCAGCCCGAGAGCTGGTTTACTTTGTGGTCATCGCTGAACGCCTCTTTTCTAAACATCGCAATCTGCCAAATTGTGTATCATCTCCTCCTTCTGCTTCATTTCCTTTTATTAGCCGAGCTGTTACACTGAAACTGAGGCCGATCACACGGAGGAACGTCCGAGTCCTTCGGCCGCGCTTCAGAACAATTAATATTATCTGGTATTATTATAGCACCTTATTGATCCTGAGGTGTGGCTTTACTGCGCATGTGTCCATGAAGTTCACCCCTGTTCAACGATGATGGAAGTTATTTAGTTATGAGCCAGCATTTCCTTTCAAAGCTCCTAATGAGTGTGATTTGTAATGAGTAAATGGACTGCGGATGCTGCAGTGGAAATGGGCAAACTTTTTTTTTTTGCAGCTGAGAGGCCGTTGTGGCGGAGGGGCAGGGTAATTCATGTGTAACTCATTTAGCGGTTCGGGACGAGCAAAGACAAACATCCAGCACCCACTTGCACTCAGGACCAACGCCACTTACTTTATCAGAGTTATTACTCCATGAGCTCCACAGTGCAGGAGGATATTTTAGCTTTGATCTCCAATATCCAATAATGTGGACGGGAAGTCAAAAGGCTTAATAGACTAAGTGCCTTGTGAAATATGCATTTGTTTGTGGCGTTAAGATGTGGCAGGAGCGGGTTTTGTTATTAGCAAGAATCCAAATATAAATAAAAACAAGTATGAGCATCAATTGTATTATGAATGTAGATGAATATTATCTCAAAATAAAAAATTGTGACAAGTCAAAGTATTATTTCACCTTGATAGAGTGAAAAGTGTTGAATCTGAGCGCTGTTATCAAAGAAAACTGCTCTTTAAAACTATAACAACTATAACCATTAACTGTTAATAATGTTTTTTTAAGTCAATAATATTACAAGCTTGTGGTGTGTGTGTGTGTGTGTGTGTGTGAGTTCAACTCATGGTTCAATGCACTTATTGGAAGTCACTTTGGGTAAAAGCGTTAGCTAAATGAATTGTAATGTGTGTGTGAGTGAAAGGACAGCTCTCAAAGCAAAGTAAGCCCTCACCGCAGGACTAAAATTCACTCACTGAAACTTTATCACACAGGAAACAGAAAAATGTAAAATTTGCTGATTTAATTGATGAAATACAGTCTCAACCTTTACTTTTTTCATGGTTTAACCCCCTAAAAAAAAACCTGAAGCTACAAAAACACACTATGATCCATCTCTGCCAGACAATAGGGTTTGACGTTTGAATTAAAGGGCGCATGGTTCCTCTGACATGGTCCAGTAAGATGTTCAGACACCAGGAGATGTGGTTTGCTCGCTATCTCAACTTCAGATTCTTCTAAACATGAACATGATTTTCTCTGAACTCAATCGTGACCACGATCTTCTGCCTAATCTTCACCAAGCTTTTTTCAGTTGCCTCAGCTTAGCTTGAGTCTGCTTTTTTTCTTTGGCTACTTGGGGTTAGCGGAAACACGCTGTAAATGCAACATTGACATACTAACACCGTTTAAGTGGTGAAAAGTTGCCTAATAACTCACCCGGCAAAGAAAGAGCAACATGAGCACTTACCGTTTAGCTGTTTGCTCTGTTTTTGGCTTCTTTTTCCCCCTTGAGGGGAACTAACAAGCTAGCAGCTAAAAGCTCCGGTTTGTTCACTAGCTAACTCGCTAGCTGTGTCTGAAACTGTGTTTTAATGGATCCTAAGCTGTAAGAAGTGTCAGAAAGCACTCGTTTGAGTCCTTTAGGCACTTAGAAAGCTGCCTCTTGCTGTCGTTGAGGTCTTAACACATGTCAGCTTCTGTTTACTGGATACAGATACCTCGCATATTTGCGGCGGGCCTAGCAGCCCCTCTCCTTTCATGGAAGTGGGAGCATCTATTTTATCGCCAAACATCCCATAATCGCCGTGTGAGTCAGTAAACTAAGTACAGTTGCATTCATTTATCATGCTTGAACAGGGAGATTTTAATAGAGCAGGCTTATTAAAGTCAAAAGACTGATAGTACCTGGGTGTTCGGCTTACACTGAGATCTTTTGTGATTTAAGTGGCCTGTTTGTTGCTCTCAGACCAGGATGTTCTCGTGTACACTTCATCGCCGAGACGTATCGTTCATCTCAGCAGTTTGGTGCGAGGAGATAAGACGGGAACAGAACAACTGGAAGGGAAACAACATAGACGGCTGCGGTTTCCTCTATGCTGACATAGTTTGTGCAGTTCACAATGTTTGTTGGCTGATGTGCAGATATTGTTTTATACATCCTGGAGGCTTCAGGTCAGTGTGAAGAAGAAGAAGAAGAAGAAGAAGAAGAAGAAGAAGAAGAAGAAGAAGAAGAAGAAGAAGAAGAAGAAGAAGAAGGAATAAAAGCCACAGTTCATGCATGGCACAGCATGTTAAAATGGAACGATGGAACAATATAGTTTATTAAATTAGCCTTTTTAACATGTGGTTTCAAGGCGATTGCTGTAAAGTTTATTCTTTCCTTGCTTACAAAACCTTCCACACCCATCCAGCATGGATGACAGAAATAGTTGAGCCTGTGCACACACACACACACACACACACACACACACACACACACACACACACACACACACACCTATGAATCAATGCGCTAGTGTGTACAGAGTAACAGGGAGAAATGCACTTCACATCACGAGGAAGCTTCCATGTTATTGTGTACATCTGTTGATGAGCGCTGGACGTTTTACGACAGCGCTCTGGTTGAAGTCACAGGTCGTGTCGGGTCGCCTGTCATACGGCAGTCTTTAAATCTCTCAACGGTTGCGTGAAGTCGTCTGTTTCGTCCGTGCGGTTCTTTGAGGCGCCTCACGATTTCACTCATCACACGGGGAAGTTGAGCTCGTCATCTGTCAATAATATCCGTAACCTAAGCTGTGGAAAACGCTCTCCAATCAAGTTGTCTTTATCGCTCACCAACTGGTTGGACTGTACGCACACGAATACTCACGTGTCGCGTGACGCACACTTACTCACACACACACACACACACACACACACACCTGCCTATTGAGCACAACACTAAAAACCAAAACCACCTGTTCCAAGTCAACCATCAGAGAGCTGCTGGGACCAATTCATTAAGCGACGCACGACGTATAGTGACAGAATGAGTCCAGTGCTGAGTCAGCGAGAGGAAGATTGTTTGCAGCAATAACAAGGGCCAGTTATCATGGAGATCACGCACTATTTGCTGTGGTTACGGTTGTGTGTTTTGCGCGAAAACAGCATCCTTGCTGCCAACACACGTGGGGTCACTACCCTCACGCTGGTCGCCAGCTGCAGGGAACACGCGTTATAACAGTGGTTCTCAAACTGTGAGGCGCGACCCTCTAGTGGGGCGCGGAGGTATTACAGGTGGGGCGCGGGGGGGAGATGCAGAATTATAATCTGCATTTGACCCATCATCCTTAGTAATGAAGGAGCTTTGTGCTGCTGCTTCAGTGTCTTGCTCAAGGACACTTCAACATGAAACTATGGGGAGAAAACAGGGACCCAACCGGCTTCCTTGGTCATCTTTTTTTGCCAAATATTAGTGTTTTTTTGCACATGTAAAACTTTATTTGCATTGTTTTAACAAAGTGATTGCACATGTTATTAGTTTTTGTCAGAAGGAGCGATCTGGTTTACTCGAACGGGATTTCAATTTTCTTTAATCTATGAATTAAAAAAGCACGAATGGAGGAGTCTCAAGAAGTTGGACCGTTTTGTTCCCATGTTGTTGGGCCGGTGGGGCCCGAACATTTTGTTTTGTGACAGAAAAAGTTTGAGAACCGCTGCGTTATAATGAGCTGCAGTTTCTTGACCGTCTGTGTGTAAAACATCTTGGTCAACTCCCTTCCTGGCACCAACTCACCCATGCAAAGCTCCTTTTTTGGCTACGCGTCGGACGCAATAACGCAGCGCAGGTTTACACTGGTGTCAGTCGGTCATGCGCGGAAAGCCCTCGGGCACATATTCTTCTGCAGCGTGAGTCAGACGCAGTCTGGCTCTCCTCCAGACGTAGACATGATGACATTTGCGAACAGAACCGGTTGAGGTGAAGCAACCGGAGTTGATAAAGAGAAGAGAGACTCACACGCTCTCATTCAGCCTCTTGTCAGAAGAGGTGCGGGCATGGAGGGGGTGGGAAAACCGCTCATATCAGCTCACATCAGCTCATCTCCAGGTAAAACAGGGCGCCCGATCTCCACTTCCTGCCAACACACAGGTGAGTCTCTTACAAACAAGGTTACATTCTTTGTTTTGGGGTAAATACATATGAAGTGATTTAGAAGTGACGTGATGTGAAGATCACCTTTAGATGTTTAAAGGTCCTGAGGTCGCTGGGCGGAGAGAGCGGAGGCATCTCTTTAGGAAGATGATACGTTTAAATACATAAAGTATACATCATGTCATCTTATCTTAAATACACTGAATGATCTGACTTTTTTTTTTTTTATTGTTGCCATCCATAAACGGATGTATGTATATTTACATTCCCTTCATGAAGTGGTTTAATTTGTCAGGTGCATTTTATGAGGCTCTTTTATCCTTTAAGTAAACGCATGCCACACGGACGTTCTCTCAATGGCACTCGGCCAAGACGAGCGGTGATGTGAAACCTCGGCAATGTTCGACGCTGCGTGCCAATCAAGTCGAGGAATTCATTGATGGCTTGTTTGCTTGCCCGGGCCTCTGCCTGCTTACACAACCCGGCGCCGCTTAGTCATGAAGGGAAAAAAAGGAGCGTTGTAAAGCTGGAGATAAATCACCAGTGTGTGTTTCTTCTCCGCCTTTTTGAACGGGTATGAACAAAGCTCCAAACCAAAGTAGCAGGAGCATCCCACTGACCTCCAACTCTCTGCAGGTCAAAGCACGTTTTCAAGGCCTTCTGGGAGATGAGCTCTTGGCGCTGGTCCGGTTCGGCCCCGGCGGGCGCGCTCTCGACTCCTAAAGGATGGCTGCGTGGGTTCCTGCTGCTGAAGCTGGCGACGGTGCTGCTGCTGCCGGACGCGGCCGGCCTCGCCCTGCTGGCGGGCTGCGCGTTCAGCCTGCGGGCGCTGTCGCTGCTCCGCTCCCCTCGCACCTCCACCAAGCCCTCCACCGTGCTCCTGGCCCGGCTGGCTCTCACGGACGCCCTGGTGCCGCTGCACTGGGCGCTCCGGCTGGCCCGGTGGACGGAGGAGCTGTGCCGCGGCCCGGCGGAGGGAGGGGAGGCGGCTCGGCGGAGGGAGGCGGCGGGCGCGCTCTCTCAGCGGCTGCTGGACGCGCACCACCTGGCCTCTCTGCTCCTGCTGGGGCTGCTGGGGCTGGAGGCCACGCTGGTGTCGCGCTGGCCTCGGCAGACTCTGAGGTTCAGGACTTCCCACTGGGCTCAGCTCGGCTGCAACCTGGTCGGGATACTCGTGCTGCTGGAGCTGTGGTCCTCGCTGCAGCCGAACCTTTCGCAGGACTCCGGGCATCAGACCCGTTTCTCAACACTTGAAACCTCTCAGAGTTCCTCTCCTCCATCCCTTCCAGCTGCCTCCACCTACCTGAGGAGGACGTTGTGGCTGGTGAACTTATGGATGCATTACGCTGTCCTCTTCAGAAGACCGCAGAAGAGGAAGAGCCTATTTCATTAAAAGACTTGGCTAAATATTCCTTTTTTTAAATTATATTTAATTTATACAGTAAAACTATTTTATATGTAGATATTCTGAGTAAAATGTATTTATTTAGGTCTTAAATTGAGATGTAACTTGAACAGAACAATGGCCCCGAGTGGCAATTACACATCTTGAATTGACTGTTTGTGTGTGTGTGCACTTTTTACTTTCGTGGTAAAAACACTCAAATGTGATTTTTTTTTTTCTTCAAATAAACAACAATATAGCTCGAGCATATTTCTACTAAACTGCGTACACACGTGACACATGTATGACGTGGACCACGGTGAATACGTTACAGTAAACACCGTGCAATGTGGCCTCAAAAGTAGGATTTTCTATCAAAGGTTTCCTCAGTTTACGTCTGAACTTCTCGTGAAGGAAGCTGATCTCACGGGAGATTATGATCGGGTTCATTTGGTAAACATGCTCTCATCCTGCAGTCTCAACTGTTTGATCTGGCAGACGCGTATTAGAAAGAAATATGACCCGCGACTAAAAGGCGCGCAGTATTAAACAGCCTGCTGCGGTGGGATTGCATCTCATGCTGCTCTCCACGGTCTCTGATGTGGGTTTTTTTTCTTTCAAGATGTGTTCTTGAACACTATTTCAGTTTATAATTTGCACAGTAAAACTGATTGAGAGCAGTTAATACTATTTCTAGATCTATTTCCCCCCCCCAAATAATGAAAACAGCTCCGGCTTAACTTGTGTCAATGGCTGCCATCCACAGTTACTCAGCTGGCTACCGATCAGATAATACACACAGACAGACACACACAATCATTTTCCGCAAAATCATCACTCAAGCTGATGAAACCGAGGCCACAAACCCGGGTTTACAGGCGTGAAGGTGTAACCCGGGCATTGCACTCATCTGAGGGCACGAAAGGTCACACATGAAGATCATGCAGGTCAACAGTTTGCATGTTGTGAGCGACATCATCATCACATCGCAACAGAGAAACGTATTGTACACCTACGCACAGGACATGAGTGAGGAAGAGGAGGAGTGGCGCTCAGGTGAGTGACAGCGTCCCTCTCCTTCGAGGTTTCATTGAAGTGTGAGTCGTGTCCAGCAGAGGGAGGCACAGCGGTCTCTTTGGTAAACGTCTTTTGTCACAAAAGAGCAAAAACACTAAAGAGAGGATGGAGGGACTCCTCCTCTACACAACAAGCTCATTAACATGACCGCTCCAGTGTGTGTCAGCTTGTGTGAGTGTGTAGCCGCAACTTTAAGTGTTCCTGGAACTCATCAATTAGAGCTGGAAACCGAGGAACAACGGGAAAGGGAGACGGCGGCGTCTTCCTTTGGCGGTGTCTTCCTTCGGTGGCGTCTTCCTTCCCATGATGCTCCCTGTTTGGCAGAGTGCACTGGGGCTGTCAGTCAGGGGTAAACAGTGTGGGGGATCAGACTTTTAAATATAAAGACAGATCCTGTTGTCAGGTCGAGGTTCATTTGGGCCCGACAGGCTGTGAAAGAGCAGAGGAGTGAGAGAGGCTTCCTTCATCCAGTAACAAGTGCTTTAAAAATATTCACGAGAGGATGTTGCTCGCCATGAACGGAGCTCTGCAGCCCATCTTTTTGGCCAATCGTTAACATGCCGTACAGTGCTTGCATGGTGCAGTTGCATGCAGTCCTAGCACCCCCTTTCTGCCATTTTGAATTACTTCAAAACAGCAGTGTTGGTTTAGCTCACGGGGCAGCCCACCGCTCCTTAATCAAGGATGGGTTGAATGCAGAGAAGAATTTCCCCAAAGGGATTAATAAAGTGCATGTTTCTTTCTTTCTTTCTTTAAAGCGCAGAGTGATTTAGAGGCAGAGGGACATCTCTGATCTACTACGAACCGCCCAGAGCTCCCAGGTCTCCTGGGAGGACAGGCCTGCTTTCTGTCGCCAGAGTGAAAACTCCCAGAAGCAGCCTTCAGTTTTTATGCACCACATTATCTGGAACAAAACTCCCACAATTCTTCTAGAGGTTTGGTCCAGCTCTCAGTTCCTTTAACTGTTTGCCGCTACGTGTTTATAATAAAATGTGGGACTATTCATTCATATCTATGGAAGCCCATTTCCGCCACACACACACAAAAAAAATGATGACCAAAAATAAAAAAATAGTACATTAAAATAAATATAAGGACCAAAAAAAAATAAAAAATTGAGGACAATAAAATCGAAAAAAAATTATCGACTTCTTTTTTTTTCGTTGTTTTTTTTGTTGACTTGAAAAAAGGTAAAGAAAAAAAAAAAAATTTCCCGTTTCATTCCAAGAGAGAAATGAGAACTTGACTACTGACTACAATTGTCAAAATTACAGTTACAGCGTAAATATAATTGTAGCTAATATATGTACACACAAAGTACATAGTTGTTGTTGTCATTGTTGTTGCATTGACCATTTTAAAGAACTGAGTAAAATGCATATATTAAATGAATTATTTACTTTAAACTAACCCATCAATAGGCTTACAGGTGGTTGACATCGCCTAAATAACAAGAGCACTTGCACATAAAACAATGCTTGCAATGTTAAATTAAAAGAATACGTGAATTGAAACACGATTGGACTATTTTGTGACTTGTACTTGTTTTGTTATATGAACAATACGTGTTTAAATTTAAATGAAGGTATTGTGAAACCAAAGTGATGAAATAACATATTGCTTAGATGTTTTTTATTTTCGTCAACGAAAAAAAAAAGTTGATTTATTTTTTTATTATCTTTCTCATTTTTTTTGAGGGGGGAGGGGTCCTAATTTTTTTATTAATTTTTTTTTTTGGTCCTAATTTTTTTTTTTTTGGTGTGGCGGAAATGGGCTTCCATACATATCTGATGTTGCACTGTGAATGAATTCTCTATTTTTTATCTGCTTTGTTCTGTTTGTATCTTACCGTCTTTTTTTTTTTTTGGATACGTCGCCTTATGTTTCTTTTATTAAACACTTCCCCATCTCATGTGAAGCACTTTGAATTGCCTTGCTGCTGTTGTACAACAACAACGTAGCTGACAAAGAGGACCGTGTGTGTGGAAATGAACCGCTCAAACCTTTGACAGACGACTCTTCGCTGTACACACAAAGGCAAAGTACACCAGCTCATTATATCACGGAGACAAACAGGCCGGGGTCAGCACTGGTCAGCCGGTCTGTCTGGTCTCTCGCACTGGGAGAACAGGCGCTCGCTCATGGCTGCTCATGCTGCACCTTTTCACTATCGGCGCTGTGGGGTAAACAAAACCGGCCGAGGCCTCTCGCAGCGCCTGCGGTCTCTCTACGCCGCCGCGGGCCGAGGTCACGGCCTGGTCGCATTGATCCGGTTGCTGCAGACGAGCTGGTCTCTAATCAGGTCAACCGCTGACACACATACACACTCGGGACGCCGCACACAGCAGTCACGTTCATATCAATCCATAAAAGAAAAAACAACAACCCACGGAGCTCTGGACTCCTGCGTTTTACTGCCTCGCTTGCCTTTTGTCCGGCTCTGTTGTCGGGGCAGAGGTATGTGCGGCACGACGGGGCTGCCCCCTTAAAGCCCTCCTGAAGCCAATGAATGAGAGGATGGACGGAGGCGAGAGGAGGAGAGCAAAGGAAACACACTCATCATCGCATTAAAAAGAGAGCAGGACAGAAGGGGTCGAGGAAGAGAGGCGATGGAGGGAGGGAGACAGAGAGAGAGAGAGAGCAGTAATGGGGTCTTTGTTCTGGTTGGTGTGACTCACAAAGCCTCGGCCGGAGCGGCACAGCTTGGTTACCGTTACCAAACACGGAGAATCAGGTGGGCGGAGTGTGTTGTGTGTGTGTGTGTGTGTGTGTGTGTGTGTGTGTGTGTCAGAACTGGGGGGATGTCTTCTCGACCCAAACAGGACACGTCTTCTCGGTTCATCCAGTCGTGACATTTTCATCCATTGGATTTGTTTCTCGGACGCTTCGACCGGCGGTTCCTCTCGGGCGACCCCCGCGTCACGCTGTCGTCGCACAATCAGCTCGTCGGACCACGTTATGTGGGAGGTACACAACATATACCTTTGAGAGTAACTGACAGGTGACATCATTCTTTAAGGCATCGCGGCCTTCGATTACACAGGAGGTTTGTTTGCAGAAGTTTGGGGAGGGATAAGGTGTTTCACCAAACGTTCATTTGGCAAAGCAGGCAGGCAAGCGTATATATTCTAGCACACAAAGAGTTATACGTTAGCAGCCAACCAGCACAGACACAAAATAACTTGAGTGAACACTTCAAGCGGCCTCAGACACGACACTAACTCAGTAGCTGAGACGAAGAGCCGGCCGGTGTGTGAGCTGAGAGAAGCGACGAGGCAATCGCAGCTCTGAAGGTGGACTTGGTCCAGGTTGATGACAGGACACACACACACACACACACCTGTACACACACACCTGTACACACACACAGAGGAAGCCGGGGACATGGAAGTCAACAGGACCGGGGGACTCTGGGAAGCACAATGTTGTTCAGAGGGTCGATCCAGACTTGATAAAGACCTTAATGTTCCCCCTTAGGATAAAAAGTATAGGCGTATGAAATGAACATATCGTCTCATCTGATTGATTACATTAATATGAATAAAGTTTTTATCGACGTTTGCCTCATAGTGGTCGATACTCGAGTGGGTCAGCGCAGCCAACATTGTTACAGTTTCAAATTCCAGTAACAGGAAAGTCTTTGAAAAAGATTTTGAAAGGATTTTGAAGCATATTTCGAGCCGGTCAAAGGAAGGGAAGTACTGGAATCAAGCTGTGAAACATCATTAAAGAAACATGTTGTTATCACGGCGTACAACCTATTTAAACACATGCACTTCAACACCAACAATCCAAAGGTTAAAGACATCTGGTGGTGTGTGTCTGATGGATTGTGTGTGTGTGTGTGTGTGTGTGTGTGTGTGTGTGTGTGTGTGTAGGGGCAGTGTATGCAGTAAGCAGGATGTCCTGTCCTCCCTGCTGCTATTGTGGAGTGTTCAGCCTGCCAGACGCTACCCCTAAAGTTCACTTCCTCTCTGTCAAGTACCTCTCTCTGTTGCACACACACACACACACACACACACACACACACACACACACTGCCCCATGCCAGCTTGAACACAATGGGAACCTGTCCAACACGCCCCATCACCTGGCTAAAAATAACTCTTCTGGTAGCCTCAGACAAGAAGATTGTATTGTAACGACGGGGTGGCAGGACTTTGATCCGCCAAAATAGCATCGCGCTCATCGCACATTGCTGCTAACGGTATCTTGGGCTGATGTGAGAATCCGAAGACGTCATCCCCATTTTGAACTTTAATCATACACGCGCTCCAGTGATATGCGTGTGCAAGGACAGTCTCTCACCATGGGAAGCTCAGTTATTCTCTGGCATAAACAAGCCCTTAATCTCAGTTGAAACTATTTGAATTTGTCAAAAAGAGTTTATGAACCCTTCAAGATCCTTTACCTAAAGTATATATAGTGCAAAACCATGTTACATTGCAGCAACTGGTTGAGGTGCAACTGCTTCTTCGTTTATCTACAACAATACACAACCTTCACGGTAGCACATGGGGGTGGAACCAAACCAGGACGCTGGAGGTTGTTTTTCGCTTTGAGAAGGTTTACTAGAAGGTTTATTTGCGCGGGGATGAGTGATCTGGGCAGGCTGCGGTAGCACGAGGGAGGCAGACAGGCGTCCTGCTGCACGGACACGGACAAGGGATTAGTTCAGGTACAAGAAAACAAGGAAAACATAAGTGAAGAAGAAGAAGCTGGGCCTGCGTGCTGCTGCTGCCACAGTAGCTAAGTTCAGATCATGAACTGTAGCTGACCTGCCTGCTGGTCGATATATGAGAGGATGATTAGCTGATTGCAGACAGGTGTGGACGATCCAGGAGGACCACGCCCACACAGACAGACAACTGCCCGTATCATGTCATTTTTTACTGTATATCAAACATGAATCTGCAGAGAAACGAGTAACTGAAGATGTATGAATTCACACAGCTTTAATGGAAACACTCACGCAAGTGTCTCAACGTGTATTGAGTTGTTACTTTCGACCACACAACTGAAAGGCCTGTTATCACACGAGCAGACCGTGTTACAGTGGCGCTAACGCAAACAGCGAGAGGCCTGCGTGTGTATGTATGAATGTGTGTGTGTGTGTGTGTGTGTGTGTGTGTGTGTGTGTGTGTGTGTGTGTATACATGACAGCAGCCAGTCTCCCTCTCTGTCCTTCCCTGCTTCTCCACAATCCCCTATTCACCCTCCCCTCCTCCTCCTCCTCCCCTATACTGCCCAGCCGAGGTGCCATTGTCTCGTTTCCTGTAGCCTCGCGAGCAGCCCTCGCGCACAAACGCCCCTGTGCCCCCCCCCCCCCCCCCCTCCCCCTTCAACTCCAAGCGCACGGACGGACGGAGCGAGTCGTCTGGATTAATTGAGGAAACTCACACCCGCAGTGTTTTTTTTGCGCTCGATAACTGCAAAAAGAGGCCCCGTGACTCCCCTCTGCAGTAGTCTGGTCCAGAGGGTGTGTGGGTGTGTGTGTGTGTGTGTGTGTGTGTGTGGTTGTGTGTGTGTGAGGGGGAGACGTCGAGCCGAGCGGCACCGAAACATTCAGGAGAGAAAGACGAGCAACAAGTGTGGAGTTTTTGTCCTTTTGACAGCTGCGCCGCCGCCAGACCGACAAACCCCAGCGAGCAGGAGGTGAGCTGTCATCCTTCCAGCTGTAAGTCCAGTCCGCTTTGTCTTCACACAGTGATATCTTGCTTTTTGTTGTGCGGGGTGGAAGTTGACAAAACCAACATGTTTTGTCTGTAGTTGAAGGGAAACTTGTGAGTGGCTGCTTTCCACATGAGAGAACTGATGTAGCTGCAAAATCCAATTATATGTGTAGAGCAGTTACAACGCAGCTACTGGGCTGTGAGCTGCTGTGTTTAAGTGTTGCTCATCCTTTAATGCAGGCTAATGCAATTTTAAGAAGTGAACTTTGTATTTGTTGCAAAGAATTGTTTATCATATGCAGGAAATAGATAAAATGGTTCATTTGATGCGTTCAGGGCCACAGAACAACACCCTTTATGGACTCATGCAAATGCAGCGGTAGTGGAAGAAGTACTCAGACCTTTAACTTCAAAAAAATGTCAAAATGTTTCCTAATTAAAAGTACACACGTGTCAGCATCAACATGTACTTAATGTACAAAACGTAAAAGTACTTTATTTAGCCTTGCCCATTTCAGATTGTACCACCAGACTGTAAGTAGTGATGTGTTAATGTGTACAAGTTGCTGCTGGAAAAGACTCATTTCAGAGACTTATTACATATTTATATGAATTATCTGAAAGTATGTAGTCAAATGAATGTAGTGGAGTTACTTACACATGTAATAGTCTTCTTAAATACATTGGAATAAAAGTGTAAAGTTGCTTGAATTGGAGATACTCCAAAGTACCTCGACATTGTATTTATTATACTTAGTGAATACACTCCACCTCTGAATAACAGTGGGCCTCAAGTCTTAGCTGCTGATTAAATCTCAATCCAGGCAGCACCTAACTTTTCTCCACAGTCTCAACAAAAATGATTGTGTGTGTGTGTGTGTGTCTGTGCGTGATAACAGTTTCAGCACATTGCAAACCATATAAAGCAGTATCTGGAGGACTTCGTATTCATGTATTCATCATCTGGCTGACTGTGATGCAACTCGGGACGCAGTTCGAGCGAGAGCTTTCTGATTGCGAGCACGCTCTGTGTCGCTCTGCTGGCTGTGAGGAAGATGTGCTCTCCAAACACCGCACGGCCTGCTTGTCCTCCACCTTCAACGCTCCCCGCCTCCGCCTTCCTCCTAGCGTGTGAGAGAAAGGAACAGCTGGATGTGAGCTGAGCCTGAACTCGATCCGATCAGATCAGCGGGTCCCAGGGGCCCGTTTCTGTCGCTGAGGAGGAGGAGGGGGGGCTTTTTAAATGTGCAGCTGTCCTCGACCTGTGCATGAAAATCCAGGTCTGAGAATCCCCCCAGTGGGACTCCTAGAAATCCTGAACATGCGTTCAATGTGCCTCTCCAGGTCCGAAGTGGAGGCGGTTCTGGTTTCCTTACATTTAAACTGTCCAGCAGCCAAATCCCATCTTCTATGGAGTCGGCTCCCTGAGAAACTACATCGGCTGAATTTGAAGCCGGCACTGTCAGAGGTCCTGGGACCGAGCCACAGTATACAGAACCCTACAACAGTGTGTGTGTGCGTGTGCATGTGTGTGTGTGTGTGCGTGTGTGTGTGTGTGTGTGTGTGGTGCAGACGGGTACAGTGAGGGCATTATTGTGAGGGGTCCGGACCAGCCAAAGCTTTTCTGAGGAGGCGTGTGAAAACGCAGTAAAGATGTCACACCGCAGCTGGCACGGGACAGGGCTGATGGACTGCTCACACACACACACACACACACACACACACACACACACACACACACACACACACACACACACACACACACACGTCCTCTTTGTGCATCTGTGTGTGTGTGTGTGAGGTGAAAAGAGCGATACGAGTGACTCTTTCCAGAGACTCCCTGGATTTATCCATTTTTTTACACTCCACGCCAAAAGGCCGACCTCCTCACTGCTGCTTCGGCTTCAAACCGGCCACTGCGAGCGTTTAGAAACGGCGCTTTGCATGAAGATGGAGGAGATCTTCTAGCTCACGATGTTGGTAAATCTTCAGAAACGCACAGAAAACGACGTGAACCAGATTAGAGTCTTTCATTCGGGCTGCGCTCCTTGAGTCTCAGTCTGTTGTTCTGACTCGGCCACGCAGATCCAGACGACTCCAACTCCACTTTGTTCTCGCACAAATATTTTCGCTTCGAGTAAAATGGCTGGAAAATGAATTTTACTTTCAATTGTTCATGTTTAACAACCAAACTATTGTGTGTGTCATGGCAACGCCACCATGCTGACTCGTGTACTTCCTGCAGTTGCAGCTCGGCCTCGCATGCTTTCTGTACTTCTGCGGCTGGGAGTGGAAGCGAGTGAATGCAGATGAACGGTGTTTTAATCTTTTTTATCTGCAGTACAGACGTTTCACCTCTCGCACCACCAATCAGACTTTATTTATGCGGACAGACCCGCTGTACAAAGCCACACACGCTCTGACAAACATGCACACAAACTGAACGTCACACAGCTATGCCAACGCTGGAGGCTTGACTGAATAAAAGTCACAAAGTTGATTGTGAAGTGTGTATTTGGAGGGTTTGCATGTTGCTCAGAGGTCTTACCTGAAAATATACGACACCTCTGACTCGCTCATGGTAACAATCGTTCAAATTCAAGTAACAAATGTCTGCCATCTACACATAAAACACACTATGGGTGAACCATTGTGGAGTGCTGGAGTTGTTTGCTTCTCTTTCTGTAACTTTTATCGTGAGGAAGTGACCGTCTGTCTTTCCTTCTCCCTCCACAGGATGACTGAGCATCCTGACTGCCTCCGCCTCCGTTTGTGCGTCTGAGCGTCCACGATGACTTGGAGGAGACCTGACTGGTGGAGCCCCTGCTGCTGACACCTCCAGTCCCCCAGACATCCGCCTCGACCCCCGACCCCACCCCCTCCGCCCGCCCACCTTACACCCTTTCCTGGCGGCTTTGGCGAACCCTTTTTTCGCCTCGTCCCCTTTGAATCCGTCGCCATGGCCAGCCTGGTGCTCAACGAGACCGGCATGGAGGACTGCGGCATCGACGACTCCTTCAAGTACAACTTGTACTCGGTGGTCTACAGCGTGGTCTTCGTCTTAGGCCTGATCACCAACTGCGCCGCCCTCTTCGTGTTCTGCTTCCGGATGAAGATGCGCAACGAGACCACCATGTTCATGACTAACTTGGCGCTGTCCGACCTGGTGTTTGTCTTCACGCTGCCGTTCAAGGTCTTCTACAACGTGAACCGCCACTGGCCTTTCGGGGACAGGCTGTGCAAGGTGTCCGGCACGGCCTTCATCACCAACATCTACGGCAGCATGCTCTTCCTCACCTGCATCAGCGTGGACCGCTTCCTGGCGATAGTCTACCCTTTCCGCTCCCGCTCCGTCCGCACGCGCAGGAACGCGGCGCTGGTGTGCGCCGCCGTGTGGCTGACCATCGTAGGCGGAGGAATATCCGTGACCTTCTTCTCCACCATCAACAACAAGCACAGAGCCACCACGTGCTTCGAGGGCTTCTCCAAGAGCACCTGGAGGACCTACCTGTCCAAAATCACCATCTTCATCGAGGTGAGTGAGGAGAGTCGGGCTCTGACAGTCAAACATATTAACGAAGACACCGTTTGTACAGTTTTATAAGCAAACCAGAGACACGGCGGTGATTGTCATGCATCTATCTCATCCCCAGATTGTGGGCTTCCTCCTCCCCCTCCTGGCCAACTTGGTCTGCTCCTCGCTCGTCCTGCGGACGCTGCGGCGTCCCATGACCGTCGGTCACGGCTGCAACAGCAAGAAACGAGTCCTCCGGATGATTCTGGTCCATCTGGGCATCTTCATCATCTGCTTCGTCCCCTACAACTCCATCCTCTTCCTGTACGCCCTGGTGCGGACCCAGGCGCTGGCCAACTGCGCCGTGGAGCGCTTCGCCCGGACTCTTTACCCCATCACGCTGTGCCTGGCCAGCCTCAACTGCTGCCTGGACCCCGTGGTCTACTACTTCACCTCGGAGAGCTTCCAGAAGAGCCTGACCATGGGCGGCAAAGGGTCGGGCTCCCGGGCCGAGAGTCTCCCCCGCAGCGAGGCCGACACCCAGGACACGGCCAACACGGCCAACACGGCCAACACGGCCAACACACTCCCCAAAGACACGCACAGCCCGGCCAGCAACGGAAAAGAGTCCGAGAGTCAGTTCTGAGCGAGGCCGACGAAGGAGGACGGTGTTGGTCGTCGATGGGGGAAGAATTTACAAAAACAAAAACAAAAAAGCAAATCAGCTGTTTGTTCCTGGAAGTGACAAATACATAACTCAGCAGATTAGTTAAGTCCTGAGGTAAACCCTGAGGTATGGCCTGGGCTTTACGGATTACTCCACCGCTGGAGAGCAGAGGAATGTATCTGTGTGTGTGTGTGTGTGTGTTTGTTATGAGAGAACACTACGGGGATCAGAGCGCCGGCCACACCGCGACTATTGTCCAGAGACACGCAGAGACCGCAACACACACACACCATCACTCAACGCACAAACACTCACAAATGCACTGCTGGATCGTGGGTAGAATGGACATTTCCATCTGCATTGTTGGATCATGCTGTTAAGTACTTTTGTAAACTCGCTGAGCCCTTTTTAAAGTTGTATTCAAGCTTTCGCAGCACATTGTATCATGTTAGACTTTAATGTTATGACACTCGTTAGCGCGGTGAGACCCACCGCAATTATACCACAGGAGCTAAATGTGTCTCGTGTTGACATTTGAGGCCATTAAATGTCTGTTTTCAACTGCTATCGTGGCTGCGTTTGTTATTTATCCCGTTGATTCGGTCAAACTAATCTGAACTGGTCTTTGTCAGCATGTCAGTAGGTTTGAACCCACGAGGGAGTTTTTTCTACTCTTCATGTCCGTCAAGCAGTCCGGAGCGATCTGCGGCTCCGATCCAGCGGAGGACCTTGGCCTGTGTGCCGTGTCACTGGCCAAATGCTCATAATGACTGGAGCAATGGTCCATTGTTTGCCCCTGAATGAGGTCTCTCTGTCTTAATCTGGCCTTACACTGCAGATCGGCTCAAAGTCTCTTATGCACGGCAAAGTACGGGTGAACACTTGTTGAGCAAACCCCCCCGACTCATTGTGTTACGGTTACGCTGCTGCACGAACAGCCAAACAGTGATATCAGCCGAGTCCAGCGGTCTGCGTGCATGAATTTGTGGTGAACACTTTCAACCCGAAAGGCCTTGAGCGTGCCGTCAGGATGTGATTAATGACAGCTAGCCAGCTAGCCGAGAGAGCTTTAATCAATCTTTAACTTTCCTTAAAAACAAAAACCTCACCGTAGAGAGAAAGTACAGATCCACAGTGAGCTGCTGTAGCTGTCCCGGTCCAGCGTGTTCCCGGCTTCATAGTGCGTTTGTCGCGGCAAAGACCTGCAGCTGGGGTCGTCTGTAGGTTTCTTTGTGCACGCGACAGGATCCTGCTGCTGGAGGGTGGAGGGGACGGGGGGGACGGACATGTCTGTCTGGGACGTTGTATAAGACGTTAGCACAAGTTGCTTATTCATTCTCCCTCCATGCGGAGTCTGAGATTCATGGCCTTACTTGGGAATGTCATACGCCTCTATAACTGCAGTATGTACAGTAGGTGAGAGAGAGGAGGGGGGGTATAGTAAGTCTAGCGGTGTGACCATGTGCATCCAGCAGTGGAGACGGAGGGACAACAGACGATGGACTCCTCTGGGATTTGGGTCAAGGGTGAAGCAGGGAGAAGGGAGAGGAGGACGGGTGGAGAGGGAAGGAGCCGGAAATAAGAAGTGGGAGTGTAGAAAAATATGCAAGAGCTGTCTTCTGCCGGTCCGTGTCAAGATTGTGCTGCAATATTGCAGCAGAAGAACACTCAATGTGTACTTTTTTTTCCAATGCAGCAATCTGCTCAGAGAGGACACCGAGTACTGAGAGCGTTGGCCTGCTCTGACCTCTAGTGGCCACGAGCCGGGACAAAACCTTTGAGTGAAAACACCGGCACTGACTCCACCGACCGTTAACTGCCATGTTTTCCGTTGCTTTCTGCATGTGTGTGTGTGTGTGTGTGTGTGTGTGTGTGTGCGTGTGTGTGTGTGCGTGTGTGTCAGTAAGTCTCTGGGTGTGACTCCGCAGGTGCAGAGTGGTGTGAAACTAACAGGATGGATAACACAACGCCGCTGCCATCTTTTCTCGATGCCACGCAACCGAAGCCTTGTCACCGTGACTCAAAGGACACACATCGACACTCCTCGCTGTCGGCAACCTGAGAAAAACTACTGAAACCTACTGGCGCAGGACTGAAACACAAACGTGGGACATTCACACGTACGTCTGCCTCTTAATATGATGCATTGATAAACATCTTTGAAAAAAAGGAAGCGTCGCATCCCGATTGAGGAAGTGCATGATTGCAGTTTTATCTCCAAAACACTGCAGGATGCAAATGTGACTTTGCAAAACAGCAGAGTCGTGTAGAAACAACAGGCGTGCGCTCGGACTCGGCTGACCAGATTCAAAATATAAAGAGGTGAGAGGAACTAACTTCTTCATCCCCCCCACGCCTGTCTGTCTTCTTTCAGATCGTGGCCTGTTGTTTAGTGTTTATAAACCACACGCTCACACAACACTGTGTTTTGAGTTTGTTGCTGGAGCTCAGTGACGTCACAAACGGTAGAAAAACCCTCGCGAGGGCAGCGTTTCCCCTTCCTGTCGTCACCATATCTAAGAAGCAGCCCGCAGCAGACGACACACACACTCTCGTGCAAAGACATCGACGCAGAAACCACAGCCAGCCGCGGCTTTTTAATGCAGACGGGTCTGCGCCGCTCGAGTGGCGCAGGGGCGCGGCGCCGTTGACCTTGTTTTTTGCCGCCGCACAGCTGCAGGAGGAGAGTTTGTGCGTCAGTCTGCGGGAGCATGTGGGCGCCGGTGGTCACTTCCAGGCTCTGACCTCTTCACTCCATCCACAACCAGGTAATCGTGTCGTTTAGTCGCTTGTGGAGACGGCGTCACGCCGCTGTGCTTTGTCTGAACATTTGCGGTCGAGGTCACGCTTCTCACTTTTACTGATGATTTTTGGGGTTTTTAAAAAAAATCCTCTTTCACTTAGTGGATCATCACAATTTATCAAATGTAATGTTACAGGAGTTAGACGTATGTTTCCTTCTTTTTAAAAGATTTTGGTCTCTGTTGTTGTCGTGCAGGAACAATTCGATCACTTCTGCGCTGTTTGATGATTTTAAAACGTCACTAGAGATTTCATTTGAAGAGCGAAGTTTGAAAACAAACTCAAACTTGGCTTTCGATATTGACAAATTACTAAACAGCAACGCTGAGAAAATATCCTCTCAAGTTTCCACAAGTCTGCGCTCTACTTCCTTAAATTGAAGTCTAAGGACAAGCTGTTGTGCAACTCTGCTGCACCTGCAGACCGATCGGCCCTCATGGGAGGCCGGGAGGTTTTCAGTAAAGCAGCATGAGCGGCTCTCTCTTCGGCGCAGAGGAAGGGCGTGTCCTCGTCTTGATGGCAAAAGGAAGGGCGATGCTTCAGAGATAAGTTGACTAAATGCTGTCTTTCTTCCACGTGTTTCCTGCTGCAATCTTTGGCCGGACAGAAACTCTTGTGATTTCATTTGGCACCCAAACTTTGTCGTTCTTTCAGAAAGCCACTGAAAGCTACTGATAAAACAGCAACGCACTGCAGTGCAACAAGAATTTGCTGTAATATTACAGTAGTGGTCCCTTGGAAGTCTTCTGCATTAAGGAGAAAAGCTAAAAGAAACTTACATGATTCTGCTTTAGGAGGATGACCACGAGCCAAAGATGAGACTGAAAGAAATTGTTCTGCAATAGAAAAAATGTGCAATTGAACATTTTGTAGTTTCAGTTTCAGCAGCTGAAGAAGATCATGCTGCACAACCAAAAGCTCCAGAACGGCTGCTGGTTTGAGAGATTGTCTTCCCAACCTGGCAACCCAAGTGCTGTCCACAATAATAGCTCATAGCAGATGAGCTGTGAACCATTTTTAAATCACGTTAAAGCGTCATTAATTATGATTTCCGAAGTCTCAATAAAAGGCTCTTTTTAGTGATTGTGCCGTGAATTGAGCTCCTTTCACCATTGCAGCTGTTCGGTGTGTCAGTGACGAGATGAAGGACTGAGAAAGGCGCGAAACATGACTGCGAACGCGTCCGGCGCCGTGAGGGAGTCCCTCCTCAACTCGTCCTCGCAGTGCGGACACAACATGACCAGCTGGGACGAGCGCATGGACACCATGTACACCTACTTCTACCTGCTGCTCTTCATCCCCGGCCTGCTGCTCAACACCACCGCTCTCTGGGTCCTCTGCAGGCACATGAGGTACCCACACACACAAATACACACACATATGTATATTTATATATATGTGTGTGTGTGTGTGTGAGCGTGTAAAAACCTCAAACACGGTCTGAGTCACTTCTGCATGTCGCTCCGCAGTAAGAAGACCAAGGCGGTGATCTTCATGATAAACCTGGCGTTAGCAGACTTGGCCCACATCCTCTCTCTGCCCCTCCGGATCTATTATTACTTCACACACACCTGGCCCTTTGGACGAGGCCTCTGCTTGTGCTGCTTCTACCTCAAGTACCTCAACATGTACGCCGCCATCGTGTTCCTGGTGAGCGGAAATAATGCCAAGACGGCGTTCAACAAATTCACTTCAAAATCGGGCCTGTAAATTTCATGTCGCTGTTAAATTCATGTCTTTTCCGTCCCCAGGTGTGTATCAGCGTGCAGAGGTGCGTCTTCCTGCTCAACCCGTTCTCCGCACGCCGGTGGAGGCGGCGCTACGACCTGGCGATCAGCATCACGGTCTGGGTGGTGGCCGGCCTGGCGTGCTCGCCTTTCATCCTGATGCGGAGCAGCAGCAGCAGCAGCAGCAGCAGCAGCAGCAGCAGCAGCAGCATCAGCAGCAGCATCAGCAGCATCAGCAGCATCTCCACCAGTCCACCTGCAGCCTACAAAGCGTCCCATCCTCTGGATGCCCCTTCTACCCAGCATCCTTTAGGTTACGCCGAGCTTTACACGTCGCCGGCGAGCCCCGGCGGCGGCTGTTTTAAGGACCTGCCCATGCGCCGCCTGTCGGTCTCTGTGGCGGTCACCATGATGGCTCTCGCCGAGCTGTTTGGTTTCCTCCTCCCTTTGGCCTGCATCAGCTACAGCTCCGTCCGCATCGCCCGCTCCCTCCGCCAAACGCAGACGCAGGAGCCGCCGCACAGCCCGACGGCGTTCGGCTCCTCGACGGCGGCGGCGGCGGCGCGCGGCCGGCTCCAGTCGGTCACCAGCAACTGTCAGGCGGACAAGTGCCAGGAGAGGCAGACCAACGCCGAGAAGCGCCGCGCCCTGCGCATGGTGCTCGGCTGCTTCGCCCTCTTCTTGCTCTGCTTCGCCCCGTACCACATCAACTTCCTGCTCTACCTGATGGTGTCGCAGGACATCGTGTCCCACTGCGCCACCAAGCTGGCCGTGCGTCAGTTCCACCCGGTGTCGCTGTGCCTGGCGAGCACGAGCTGCTGCCTCAACCCTCTGCTTTACTACTTCCTGACGGCCGAGTTCAGGCTGCACCTCACCAGGCGCACCTCCTCCTTCACCGCCTCGCTGCTCTCCTCGCCGGTCGTTTCCCAGACGCAGCGCCCGGCGCCGCACAGACTGACGAGCATGGAGAGCAGCTGCTCGGACAGGGAGTAGCGTCGTTAGCGGGAAGCGCCGGTGCTGTTGTCACGATTATTAAGGGTCACGATGAGGTTAGTTAGTGTTTTCCTCATCAAATGAAACAGAAACAGCAATTATAAATCGACTGACAGGATTCAAGTCGAAGCCGTCCCAACGGAAAGACCTTGACCTCAATGTGAAGGACCTGACACGACTTGGGAAGCAGCAGATCTTCAATCTGCGACAGAAAAATTGACGTCCGCGTTCGCACAATATCCCTGTGCGGGCCTTGTGTACATAAGCTACAGCTTGTTGTTCAAGTTTGGGAAACGCGCAACAACTTCCAAATAAGCTAAATGTCGTGAACGTATGTGTTTGTGTGTAAAAGGCACGGTAACGTCGTGTGAATAAAAAGTCTCTCTCTCCCCTCTGGTGCTGTGAAGTTTGTGTGTCTTTCTTCAAGTTGACAACAGGTGCCGACTCACTTCCTCACCGCAGCGCCGAGCGGTGAGGCCAGTTGGCAGCAGGTTGCATCAGCTTTGACAAACCGGTAGCTGCCAGTCTCAGAGTTTGTCTTCATAACTGAAAAGTCAGCTAACCCCACCCACCCTCCATCTTACATCTGCTTCACCCGAGTCTTGAGCCCCAAAACCCCCCTCGCCCTCAGGCGGTCGCAGCCCACCGAAGAACCCGCCCACTTCTGAACCCATCGCTGCCACACTCGATGTCACCTGACTGAAAGTACAGTGTTGAGAAAGGAGCCAGCAAGCAGCTTAAAAAGGCCCCAAATTTAAATTCCCTGTTTCTAATTTCAGTATTGACTCAATCTGTGTGTCAAAGTGCACATGTTGTGCATCATTGCAGCTCACAAGGGGGGGAAATAGCTATGATAGCAGAAGTCATGGTGTCAAACATTCTTGTAAACCACACCCCCCCCCACACACACCTCTCTACACACACACACACACACACACACACACACACACTCTCACAGGAAGTCCTGTGTGTGCTGTAACACTCAGTATAGCAGAGAAGGAGAAGCAGAGACCCGTGCAGACAGATCGCAGTGAGAAATCGACACAGGAAACGGCTTCTGATAAGAGAAGAGAAAGACAGTAGAAACTGGATACCAAAAGCGAGAGAGAGAGAGAGAGAGCGAGAGAGAGCGAGAGCGGGCGGGACGGGGCGAGAGAAGGACGTTACGGGAAGGAGGGAGAGAGGGAAGGAGGGGTCCATGTGTTGTCGGCCGATGCTTCACCATCCTGCTTTCTGATGCGACGCGGCCTCGAACGTGGAGCCAGAGGTGAGCTGCTGATTGTCAATATCCTTTAAAAGAAACGAAAGAGTTTGAGCTTCGTGTGTGTGTGTGTGTGTGTGTGTGTGTGTGTGTGTGTGAGCCTGTAACAGCTGGATGCCTTCAGAGTGGAGTCATGCCTCATGGGGGTTCTCGCATTTTTTCCTCCAACATGAGGAATGTCTGTTATGTCGAGGGTGTGAGTGTGTGTCTGTTGGCCCGTCGCCCTCGAGCTGTCCGTGTAATGTGGGATGATGATGATGATGAAGGAGGGTGGGGGGGTCACGACTTGTTTTGTGTCCTGGCACCGACACACACGTGGAGGCCATCAACACTTTCAGATGCCGATACACGAGGCGAGATAGCATCTCTGAGTGGAAATGGCAAGAGGCCGCCGACAACCCACAGAGGGATGAATCACTGCACGAAATGAGTGAGTTTTTACAGCGTGGATATCCGACGAGTAGAGCTGCCGGCTCTTAGAGGAAGGGATGTCGCTCTTGATGTGTGACGATGACGCTGTCGCTGTCGCTGTCGCGTGGAGATGATGTGCAGTTCCTGGACGTCACATAAGGGCCTTGATGGGTTATCGATGTGCACGCCACGACACTCGCCATAAGCGCGTAAAAGAGGGAAAAGAGTAACTGCGGTTTAACTTTGAAGAACATGTGGACAGCCAGTGAGAGACGCATACTGTACGGGTACATGAGAAATAAAGAATCACACTCAAACGGATACAGAGAGGTCAAAGGTCAAAAGCTCCGGCGTCGGGTTGAAGGGAGTCACAGAGCAGAGGGCAAAGCCACGAGGAGGAGGTTGTTGAGGTTGAGTTTGAGAAAAGAAAACCCTCTTCAGTTTGTCTGCTGGTTCACTCCCCAGGAAGTAGAATTGCGAGGGCGTTTTTGTTTTCCCTGAGTGTTTCCTGAGAAGATGACAGTTAGTGTCGAGGCGCTGAAGCAACTGGAGGAAAACACAGACGACGACACGGAGGTCTGAAAACATTAACGGAGGAGATGATGGGAGGCAACTGAGCGACTGGACAGGTGAGCTGAATGAGCTGTAGGCAGGAGGGGAGGCCAACACACACACACACACACACACACACACAGACAGAAACTCACACACACACACACAGGCGGACAGGTGAAATAAGCAGGAGCAACAACTTTCACTCAAGTATTCTGAATACATTTTGCTGATAACGTTCCAGTACTTTTAGCGAGGAATACTTTTTATACCGGACATTTATGTGTATTTTTACATTAATGTACAGGCACTTTTTCTCAGGAGAAGGATCTGTGTACTGGGCATGTAAAGAGGATGGAGCGTGTCTCCAGGTATCTGCCGTGACCGCTGCGATATCGTGTGCTTGAGAGACAACCCGTAATTGCCTTAAGTAAACTACATTTGACTGCAAGGCACGCTTTACAATACGCTGTATTCAAAAGCAGCGGCGATGTACGTGAGGCAAACAATCACTGAGTTGCAGCGAGGTACTCGGTGTGCAATGTGTGTACTTCTACTTCTGTGAGCCAAACTCACCGTGAACTGGCGATATTAAGGATAATCAGCTCCTCTTAGAAAAACACGCTCTTGTGTGTGTAGATTTCACTTGCAAACTAAAAACAGAAACTATACTTTACTGTTAACCACAACTTCCTATTTTTGCAGTTCTATATGAGCATAACTAGGATCAGAGTCAAATCAGAAAACAAAAAAAAAAGACATCACTGTACAAAACGAGGATGAATCTTCACAATGCACTTTGTGAACTTTGACGGTGTGTATGAGGACACCCATGGGCGTCATGTTTACAGCAGTGGGTGGACAGCACCTACAAGCCGGAGGCTCAGTTCCAGAGATGACTGAGTGTTTCCATTTCAGAGTTAAAATAAATATCTGAAGTTGTTAACCCTTTTTTAACCCGCTGTATTTGAAGGGTTTTTAAATTTCAACACAACAATTTGATGTTAAACTACTCAACAGATGTTTTCTTCATCTCAATCAGAAGCAATATAAACAGCAAATATGGCGAGTTAGCTCGCTATCTGGGCTAAAATGCTTTTTGAAATCTTTATAAATGACTTTCATGTTTGCGCCGTTGGAAACGTGAAAAAGCGCAATGTGCTTATTGAGAATGTGTGAATTCACCACAACAAAAGCGTCACGCTTCATGCGCGCACACGCTTCATGTCCTGCTCCGGTATGACTGCAGCTAACCGCGCTAGTTTCACTGAGCGCGGCTCACACCGGCTCATTGTTGGCAGCAGGTGGAGAAGCTGAACTGTGAACACTGTGTGGGAGACGGTAGCAGCACCTGATCCCTGCTTTTGCATAGCTGTAAATGCAAAAGCAACTAAGCACATAGTCCCACCATGTGAAGTCGTGTTCTGGAGGTGTGTGTGTGTGTGTGTGTGTGTGTGTGTGAGTGTGTGTGACTGAATGCTGTTCAGTGAAGCCTTGACGGCTGTGTGTGCAACATGCTGCCGTTAAGAAGTACATTTTCCAGCAACACTGTCACCATCCTGCTGACTGTTTCTTTTCTCCTCCACCAGGACACCATGTTCCCGGTCTGAAACATTGACGGCTTACAAGCGCCGGACACACACACACACACACTTTAACTTCACCCACTGAACTCCTCCTCGCCACGATGGACAGCGCGGACGCTCAAACCTCACCGGCCCTCCAGCAGCGTTGCTGATTCAAGCCCCCCCCCCCTCCCTTCAGGCTGAAGATGGACGTCGCCAACAGAAGCTGCAAAAGCAGTGAAGACTTCCAGGTGTACCAGCACCAGGTGTACGCCGTGGTGTACAGCGTGATCTTAGCGCCGGGCCTGCTGGGTAATGTGCTGGCACTCTGGGTGTTCAAGGTCTACGTCAGAGAAACCAAGAAGGCCGTGGTGTTCATGATGAACCTGGCTGTGGCCGACCTGATGCAGGTAAACACCCTCCATCTTTTTTTATACACACGTTTATGGATGTATCTGTTCGTCTTATCTCGTCTAATTTGACTGGGCTTTTTTTTTTTATTACTAACATTTCCTGATAAACTCTCTGAGTCAACGATACGGCTGCAAACTAAATAACCGTTGAACAACTTCACTTTAATCCCCGAATAAGGGTTTAGAAAGTAGTTAGTACATTATACTTCTTGGGATTGTTGGTAACACATACAATGAACTTGTAAGGACATTTTTAGTGGGATGAATCTCCTAAATGAATATATAAGAACCTATGATGCGTCATAACGTGTGTAGAGAGTTCATGAACTCAGTATGATGCAGCTGTGAGGCGTTAATGAACAAACACACAGGGACACGTGTTTTATATGTGTAATAAAACATGTATATCTTATCTTTAACATGGCCTCATGGCCTTCATGAGCAGAAGGAACTCGCTCAGTCATCATGGAAAATAAAAATGCATTTATGGACAAATTACTATTAAATCAATTAAAAAAAAATATATATATATATATTAATATATATATATAAATATATTAATTAGTTAATATATATTTCATTTAATTTAATAGTAATTTATCCAAAAATGCATTTGTATTATCATTAACTTATTTAATTAATACAATAAATAAAGGGTTATTATTCATTTCATAACGGTTGTGGACCGTTCAATATGTCTATACAGTCAGGAGGCTTCAGTTATAAGTGCTGAAATATACATTAACAGACGTTTTGAAGTGTCCTTATCCGAGCATACAACAACAATAAAGTGTTTTTTTCACTTTTTAACTGCTGGAAAATGTACTATAACGCAACGTTGCTTGTTTCGTACAGTTCAAACTGTGAGCGTTATTTAATGTATAAATATTGTGTCAAAGGTGCGTTTTAAAGTTTAGTGCACGCTGACATCACCTGGTCCTCTGAGACGTTCTTTGTCCGTCCGCCTCCTCAGGTGCTCTCCCTGCCGCTGCGGATCTACTACTACCTGAACAACACCTGGCCCTTCGGCCACGCCCTCTGCATGATCTGCTTCTACCTGAAGTACGTCAACATGTACGCCTCCATCTTCTTCCTGGTGTGCGTCAGCGTGCGCCGCTGCGAGCTGGTCATGCGTCCGCTGCGGTACAACTCCTCCAGGCGGAAGGGAGACCTGGCGGTGTGCGCCCTCGGGTGGCTGCTGGTCTGCCTGTGCTGCCTGCCCTTCCCCCTGCTGAGGAACCCCGCCGGCGGCGGCGGCGGCTCCGGCTCCAACTCCAGCCGCCTCGCCCCGGTGTGTTTCTCGGAGCTGCCCATGAGGGACGTCAGCGTCCCGGCGGCCTGGGCCCTCCTGATCCTGGCGGAGCTGCTGGGCTTCGTCATCCCCCTCGTCCTGGTGCTGGCCTGCACCTGCCTGACCGCCGGCAGCCTGCGGGAGCCCGCGGCGGGGGCCTTCCCCGACCGGGGGGAGAAGCAGAGGGCGTTGCGGATGGTGCTGAGCTGCGCGACGGTCTTCCTGCTGTGCTTCGTCCCGTACCATGTCACCATGCCCCTGGACTTCCTGGTCAAAGCCGACGCGCTGGACAGCTGCGCCCTGAGGGACCTGATCCGCCGGTGTCACCCCGTCACCCTCTGCCTGGCCAGCCTCAACTGCAGCCTGGACCCGCTCATGTACTACTTCACCACCGAGGAGTTCTGGAGGCGACTCAGCAAGCCGGAGATACCGGAGAGCATGACCTTCAGCAGGCGGTGGTCCTGTATATCCGGGGGAAGTGGACACAGAGGACTGGAGCTCTCTCTCGGTGCTGTTGAAGGACCGGCATCTCAACAACTAAAACCCTGAGACGAAGCAGCGCCTCGAAGACGAAGGGCCGCGTCATTTACACGCACAAATACATGAACAAAAAGATGTGCGTGCGTTTTAAAAAGTGTGTTTTTTTCTATTTATAGATTTCAATAAAATAAGGTGCAACTGCTCTTTCTACAAGTTGTGCGACCTCTGTGAGGAGAGAGCTGTTCCTGTTATGAAGGATGCTCGTCGCGAGCAGTGCCAACAATCAAAGAAACACCGGGAAACACAGAAAACAGGCCGACCCTGAACCAGCCCACACTTCCCCCTCTGGACTCGATGAGCCGGGACGCGCCGGTGCCGATAATAATAATATTAATAAAAATAAAAGTAGCCAAACAACGTTCAGTAGGTAAAGAAATGTAACCTTTTATTCAGCGACAAAGTGAATTTGTTTCAGTAGCTGCACACAACATTGGTTTTTAATCTAATCTTCTAGTATTTGTTAGACAGAGACAGACTTTTACACACACACACACACACACACACATACAGTACACACACACGCGCACACACACTTCCTGTCTGATTGTCTTTCTGTGCAGGCATCAAGTGGAAAACCACTGAAAACCACTCGGCTTGATTTGGCAAAAGGCCATTTTTAATTCGGACTGTCAAACTTTTCCTTAAGGGCTTTCAAAATTCACCGAAGGATTCTTTACAAACTTGTTCTTCCCGTAACAATTTCAAATATAGAGAGTTCTGCAGGAACTTGGAGCCTCCCGATAGCGAGCGGCCGGCCCAGATCCATAAATAAGAATATTTTTTGTTTAAAAAAGTGTTTGTTTTTTTCAAATTTGGTAAAACTTCCCTTTCAAGCGTCCATTCCAAGCTTATCGTCACAAATGAGGGTTTTTTTTTTCTACACAAACACGAGTCTGATAGGGTGTGCTGCACTGCTCACCGTCTATTACATTAAATAAAATCACCACCACACAGCAGGACAGCAGAGGCCTCTGGGAAATATCTACAACAACAAAAAAAGGAAAAGGGGGGGGGGCGACTGAGAGCTCGGGGGTTCGAGCCCCTCTTGTGCCTTCACCTAACGCACACGGACCCCCGCGTGTCGCGCGTACCTGACGTTCCCCGGGTGGCGTGTGCTTTATCTCGCTGCTCTGGAAACCCCGGCGCGAGTGGGAACGGCAGACTTGAGACGCGGACCGGGTCTGATATGAGTCACTTCTCACTTTCACAGGGGTTTCGTTCAGTGGAAGGACGCGAGCTGGCTGGGCGGGTGTTGTGAATACAGTAACGACGTCAAGATAACTCAGCAGGAAGCTACGGCAACACAACAGAAACCAACAAAACAAATGAAACTTAGCATACTGGAAGTTAGCGGGCTTGACGCTGGTTATTAGTACAAGACTAACTAGTGACTACTTGAGCGAGAGAGAGCTATGACTCATACAGGTTCAGGGGTGGAGGGGTTAGGCTATATATAAACGCTGGAACTTAAATTCACTTATCACTGGGGTTTAAAAGCGAGGGAGGCAGAAACTGGAGTGAAGTGTTTTGTACAAAAGTCGCTTTCTGCTGAAAGCTGTTCCCTCCGTCGCCCACGACTCCCTCCTACACTCTCTCTCTCACTCGTTCTCTCTTTCACACTCGCTCCCTGACACCGACGCCCTCGCGCTTTCCCATCAAGCCTTGCAGATCCGGGTCTCCGTCACAAACTTGTTCTCAAAGTGGTGGACGGTGAAGCACTCGTCGGCGGAGCGCTTCTGGATGCCTCCACCTGGCGGACACAGAGACACGCAAAAGGGTTAAATATCAACCTCTGGTTTCCAGCTGGAGTGACATCAGGACACAGAGTCATAACCGGTGGTCATAACTGTAGAGACGTTATATTTACAGTGTTGGTACTTGTAATTTGATCAGTGCTATATTTATCTTTTAGAGGAGGCACTAAAAATAGTCAGTTTTACGTATTCAGGATCTTAAATTAGCCATTTTTCTTCGCTCCTTTTTTTAAAAATCAGCTTGATCCTTCTCAGTTCATATCACAGCTTATGATTCCTCACACAAGCGGAGAGGACACACGTGAAAATCTCCTTTTTTTTAAAAATGTGGATGAAGCGCATCAACACGGGACAGAAGACTGAGCGTCCGTCCGTCGGAGCCGTCCAGACCTGGGAGGCTGGAGCGCCGCTGCATCCTGTACGTCTCCTTCCCGTCGCACAGGCGGCGGATGTAGAAGCCGAGAGGCTTGATGTCGTCGATGCGCTCCGTCACCACCAGGTCCTCGTGCACCAAGTAGCTGCGGTAAGAGCCGGACTGGGGCAAATAAAACAAATGAAAAGAAGAAGGAATTACCACGCAAAGCAGTCTTCGTCTTCACAGGAGAGAAGCAGCTCGGGCAAACACGACCGCAAACACGCGTGAAATTCTCCGAGAGTGAGAAGGACTTTGTCCGATTAATTAACCATCCTCAAACTTCCTCAGTCTATGAAAACACTTCCACTTTTGAAATTTGCTGATTGCACCACCGCCCACCCGACACCAAATGCTGCACAACATGTCGTGTCGGAGATCTCGGTGAAAACTATTGCTGACGTGCCGTCTGACTCTTCTCAAACTCTCATACTACTACTCAACTTTTGCATATGAAAAGCAGTCAAAAACTATTCCTACGATTAAAAAAAAAAATACAATGATTTCTTGCCGGGGTAGCACCACAGCTCTGTGGAACAATACTTTACATTTTCATCATAACTTTCAAACAAATAGCGGTGCTTATTCACATCTGCCTCAGTTGTACTTTGTGTTGTTGTGCCATGTACGACATGCTAATGTGCTAAACCGAGACACTGTCAACATCATACCTGATAAACATCGGCATGCTAGCATGCTGACGCTAGCATGTAGCTCAAAGCACCGCGGTGCCAAAGTGGCCTCGCACAAGTCTGCAGACTTTACAGTCGTCTTGTTACATTTAGGCTGTAGTGAAGAAAACACACGCGCTGCAGGGATGAGCAACACGGGCGGGAGTGAGTCAGCGCTGTTGCACTTCCAGTTCCCTCGTCCCACGTCAACGGGTTTGTGGTTAACACGAGCTTAATAGATTTAAAAGTTAAGTTAAGAAAACTTCGGTGTAGTTCGCTGACAGCTTCACGTCAGCGTCTTACTTTGCATTCATTCGTCAAACATAATACAAGTACAATTGATTTATGAAGGTTGTCTGGCTGAACATGTTAAGTATCAGAAAGTTATGATTAAGGTTAAAGTAGTTAAAGTAAAGAAAGGGATCCTGTGTTATGTTAAAATACATCATCTATGCAGCACTTAATAGACAAATGCACTGTTTTACTGACACTTTTTCACATCACATATTTAACTACAATTAAAGAAATTTATTTAAAAAAAATGCGAGTACTGAATTCTGCTGGCGGTTACTCAGGCAGTGAGTAACACAGAATGTCTGGGATCTGGGAAGATGATGCACGCCGGACATTTCTACTCGACAAATGACAGACGTGACAGATTTGGACGGGATTAAAGCGCAGAGACAATCTCTGTAATTATTATAAAAGCCCTGAATATCCCCAGGTAATATTTAGCCCTTCATATTTGGAGCTTATGCGTGAGCTGGAGTGAGAGCGCTGCGCCCTCAGATTTCTCTCTCCGGCCGCCGCCGCCGCCGCCACATCCACTCACCATCAGCTGGGAGAAGAGGTCGATGAGGTCCTGAGGGAGGAGCACCACCGAGGTGTTCAGAGGGATCACAAAGCAGGTCCTCAGAGTCAGGTCCAGGTATGCCGTCAGCTTCTACTCACACACACACACACACACACACACACACACACAAAGACGGCAATCAGGAAATAATTAAGCCGCATTAGCAGGAGGCAGACCAGCATCTGCATCGCTGTAAGTGCTGGAGTCCACACGTGTGTGTGTGTGTGTGTGTGTGTGTGTGTGTTACCCGGTTGAAGTCGTGGAGGATGTAAGCGGGGTCCCCGGGCCTGAAGCGGGGAGGCGGGACGCTGATGACGGCCATGCTGTCAGAGATCTCCACCTCCTCCTCCACCTGCGGCAGGTAGTACGGCTGGTTCTCTCCGCCAGCGGACACGTCACTGAACTGCATGGCGCCGTGATACAGCCTCTGGAGGGGGGGGGGGGGGGCATGAAACCACTTTGACGCACACAAGGACACAACCAACATCCTGACCTTGTGTTGAACAAATGTATCATCGCTTGTGATTTAACGATTTACTTCTTCTGAAAGAAGGTCTTTCACTTCACTTTAACTACTTCAAGTAGAACTCTTTGGGTGAGCAAAGGAAGAAAAACAATACGTGCCACTAAAAAGGTTCAGTTTTCAACACGCTGTGAGTTGACTCTTTGCTCATGCAACCACGAGCGCAGCAACCGGCCTCTCGCTGCAGCGCCGTGGAGCCGCTGGTTTCAAGTGGTTTCCCTTTGCGGCATCTCAGCTCTGCTCACGAACTGCGTGCGCCCGACACAGATAACACAATGCAGCTGCACCGCTCGCTCATGAGATCTAAAGTGGCAGGATTAAGGTCTGAAAATAACAACGCTTAAAGCCGCATTAATGGATTTATGACCACTAGGGGGCAGAAATACATTTATTATTATTATTCCATCAAGTTTTGTACTTTTAAAAAAATGAAATCTGTAGTTTCTTTGCAGGTATGTTACGTGTATAATTGTTTTATGACAACGTTGTGGACTGTTGTGTTTGTTCTTAGGAAAATACAAGCTGCATAATCAATATTAGGGACACTTAGATTTAGGAATGAATCTTGTATTAAGGCAAGAAGAGGCTCAGGTCTTTACTATCCCCATTCAATTTCAAAGTGTAATGGATCTCCTAAACAAAGTTGAATATCATTAAACAAAAGTGCTTATGCATTTCATTAATTCTTTCATAAGACATTTTTAGCTTTGCTGCATTTGCATAAGATAAGGAACCCCCGTGGGCACAGAGAGACGAATGAGAGACCCTCCCCAACGAACACTGCAAAAATATGTAAGTCTGCACTTTCTCTGAGGGACGGAGGAGAGTGAGAGTCAGCAGTCTGGCTTCCCAGCGGGGCCACAGCGCCCCGTCAGCAACACAACGCTTTAATAACTTCACAAACTCAAACTACACATCCTGAGCTGCTGCAAGGACGTCAATGAAAAAAAAGAAAAGGGTACATTAGTCCCATGTTGTCCATCTTTGTGTATTCACATGCAGACTTGAATGTGGATTAAACATTCAGAGTGTTGTTGTAATGTTCCAGTAATGCAGCAAGTTTAAACCACTGTGCCGCCTGGAGGGAAGACACATTACATGTGGCTCTTTGACAAAGTTAACACATGACAGGTAGACATGTCCTCAGTGAGTTTAATACTTAATAACGACACCACGCCAATACACACGTCATACTCCAATAGGATACTCCAACATGATTTACCTTCGGGGTGAAATATCGATAGAGACACGCGCCCCCGACGATGAGCCCGCTGAGGATGAAGGCGATGCCCAGCAGGGTGAGCAGGCAGCGGCCTGTGGAGCCCTCGTTGCCCGCTGGAGCAGAGCCCAGCTCAGGATCCTACACACACACACACACACACACGTACACACACAATAGGGTCAGCACATCAGCAAATACTGGCTCCTTGGGTGCATTTACTATCAACATTCACCACACACAGCTTTGACTCGGTGACCCTCATTGCATGTTTGGC
>NW_027175821.1:4091120-4096120 GCF_023055335.1 Clinocottus analis
CTGGCTGAATCACTTCCAGATTCAGTGACGTCACCTCTGTCAGGTTCACAGGAGGAGCAGAAAGCGCACGCACACACACACGCACACACACACACACGCGCACACACACACACACACACACGAAGGATGATCCACTGATCTGTATTTTTTTCTTCTTCAGTTATGACATTGGGGTTGTGTCGAGGCCTTTCGGTTCAGCTTCTTTATTGAACCCGGAGAGTAACTTTCCTCACATCGCGCGGCGGGTCACGCAGAGGGCCGACGCACTGGAGCTGTTATGGCAGGAAGCCACGAGGCCACGCCCCCGCCTGGACGCTAAAAGGCCCGCGTCGCTGTTCAGGTTTGAGGAGCCTGCAGAGGTTGAGGAGGAGGCCGCCGTGAGGCCGCTGGGTCACATGGAGGGGACGAGTTGGGAAAACTGACGCTCCCTTTACAGTGACTGCTGCTGACGTGCCGCTGAGCAAGACACTTTCTCAACAAGAGACAGAGCGCAGAAGATCATGAGAGGCAACATTTTGTGGATTAAATGAAAGTTGCAGGAGGAATAAAGGAAACATCGGTCAATGCAAAACCAATCTTTATTCTTCTCACGTCAACGTGATTTTAAATTAAACTTACCAAAAGAACTCCCTAATGAGTTTTTGTATTTATTGTTAACAAGTTATAACTTACTATTTCTAATAATGACCATTATCTATATAATGAAATTAGGGTTTTGGAGGATATCTGCAGCCGGAGGGAATTTTTCACACGTCTTCTACTTCATCTTTAACCATTAATGCAGATAATAGGTTGTCAATATGGATGTCTAATTAAACAATGATATGTTTAGTATGTAAAATATATGTGTTTTTCTGTTTTGATTATCGTAGTTTTCAATGTGTGTATTTTCACTTTTTGTTTGCATGTATGTATATATATATTTATACTTATTTCTTACTTATGTATACATCTGTTACCCCCTGTTCCTGTTATTATTTATTTTATTTTATCATCTGTGTGTTTAGCTCAGCTTATGGCATTGGGATGCTGCTAGTACGACAAAAAATTTCTCCTTGGAGATTAATAAAGTACTTTTCATTCATTCATTCATTTCATTCATTCATTCATTCATAATTGTGTAATTGTTATTTTAATAGTTTTTACTTGTTGTAAAGGACTTTGTAACATTTGGCTTTTATGATTTCTCTATAAATAACATCTACTTCCTCAAAATAAACAACTTAAGGTGCGTCAAGGAGCACACGTGCGTGCGTGCGTGTGTGTGTGTGTGTGTGTGTGTGTGTGCTTGGCGGTGGAGGATATAAGAGTAAGCTGCTGAAATTGATGACATCCCCAACACCAGCCCTGTTTCTCACCGTGTCAAAGTTCACCATGCCAGAAAGAAGACAAATGTGATGTGATATACTGAAGATGAAAGTGATAGCTCGTGTGTGTGTGTGTGTGTGTGTGTGTGTGTGTGTGTGTGTGTGTGTGTGTGTGTGTGTCTGACAGTCTGGAAGGACTTTCCTGCGCTTCAGAAGTCTAAACCCTGCTCAGGATGTAGTTATGGAGCGCTAATTTGAGAGATGTCTGATTGCAGGCTTTCTGTGGGCCCCTACAAAACACACTAACGGACACACACACACACACACACACACACACACACACACACACACACACACACACACACACACACAGGCTCTTTATCAGTCATTAATCCATCAGGTGTCATTAACAGGGGAGGAGAGACTGATTGAAACCAGAGGGAGACAGGATGATGTCACACAAACACACTTTGTGTCTCCATGTGCCCCTTTCATCCTCATCATCATCACCCCCCCCCCCCCCCCGCCCACACACACACACACACACCCACAGTTGTACATGTGACTGACATATAGACACATAAAAGCACACGTACAGTAGGCCTACAAGGGAAACACTTACTCATGCGGCTCCACTCTCCTCCAACACCCTCAGCCTCTCACGTCTGAACGCAACGATCATTAGAAATAGGAGTGAAGATCAATGTGTGTCAGTCGGGCTTAAGAGGGACAGATGGATCGCTTCTCCAGGCTGTCCTTATTTTAAATCCCCTCCCCACAATAAAATACACAACGGCTATCTTTGGAGGACGAGCTATTGTTTAGCAGTGACAGTAATCCCTTAAAGAGGTGCTGTGAATGGATCTCTTTATTAACACTGACGGAGGCTTATTATCTATAAATACTGGCGGGAGCCACTAATAAATCATTTCTCATGGCCCTGATAGAGCATTAACCACATGGCATTAAGGCATCGTGGATACAAACCACACGTTGGCAGGCGAGCGTTCTCTCTCTGAGTGTGTGTGTGTGTGTGTGTGTGAGTTACACCACTCTTTGGCAGGCCGGATGATTGGGCTCGAGCTCGGCTTTTGATTGAAATAGCATGTTGTCTTTTGAGTTCCCATTTCGGCAGCATTTAAATTATAGTGTCTCTCCAGAGCTGTAGAAAGTTTCCTTGGGTGGGAATGAAGTCCAAAAAAAAAAAAAAAAAGGGAAAATGTTTTTCTATACATGTGAGGACAATCTGGATACGGCTAAAGAGACGCCGATTTGTCTCCTGAAGCCGCTGTGCAGGAGGGTTAATTGCTTTCTACAGATATCAGCGTCGAAACCACGATGTGGATTTCACGTCCGCAGGTGCTGAGTCACAGTGCATCACACTGTGACTCAGCTAAGTGTGTTTGTAGCGTTCAAGCAGTTTGTATAATATCTGACTTCGATCTAACTGGCATTATTTGCTAAGTCAAAATGTTTCATTTGAGTTCAGTTACGTTGTTTTAGGGGAAATTGTGAAGCGTCTCATCGAGTTGTATTGCGACGCTAACGTTAGCGTTAGCGATGTCTGTTAGCTACGAAGCGGCTACCTGCAGTTAGTGGGTGTTTACCGCTTTTTTCTTTTGTTCCTGTATTTACGACGCAGAGTTTGTGGTATTCTAATATAAAACTGAATCTTTAAGCAACAGAGACTTTGGTTTGTCTTTTGTATTTTTCGACTGTTGACCCATTACGTTTGAGCTCTTTGGTTGAATCCAGGTAAACTGTCTCATGTGGAGAGCAAAAGAGCCAGAAAGCATGGGTCCAAAATGCAATCTGGGATCCCGCTGGCCGTCATCCGACGATAAAATGTTGACGGGTTTAGATTCAGCCAGTGAAACAATCTGGTTTCGACCGGACCGATCTGGTTTTCCGGTCGAACGCGTCGTCTCTCCAGCCTCACATCTCAAGTTGATGATCGCAGTGTAAACAGCGAGCAGCAGACGAGGGGAAAGACATTCCTGGCACGGATCTGCAGGCACGGATCTGCACGCTGAAGCCTGTCATCAGACCGCCAGCTGATGGATTCACAGATCTGTCGTCGTGAAGCCGATTAGCTGATCATTATATTGGCAGAACCTTTTGTAATTTTGGACTTGTCGTTACTTTGGGAAATGTAAGTTTGAATCCACAGAGTTCATTACTTTGTTCAACCTGTTTTCATTTGACGACGCGTGTAACTCCATTTTGTTCTAACTCGGCTTGAATTAATGAAGCAAAACACTGGATTTAAGGGACATCTAATACAAAATCAACAGTTCTAAATGTGTTTTTTTCTCCGTTGCATCGCTCCTGTCCTGCAGTTTTAACTCTAACCGGGCCAGACGGGCCAAACCGTGACAGTTCACCCTTCCTCAGAGGTCACTCCTTCTCCTTAAAGCGGGCCCGTCCGGCGCGGCCGACTGCTTCAGCTTTGGCCCGTATACGTCCAATCATGCCCGGGCCCATTCTGCAGAGATGAGGGAATGAAAGGTCCGATTAGGGCCTGCTGGAAGTATTCAGCGCCCCCCCCCCCCTACCATCACCCCCGGGGCCGGCGGCCCCTTCTAACCGGCCCCTCTCCCCTCGGGCCCTTCGCCGCTCCCCGGGGCTGTGATTGACATGTGAATTACAGTGTGTGGTGATGATAATAAGAGTGCTACCCGGGGCCAGGCCCGCGCCTTTCCCAGCCAGCAGCCGATCCCAGCTGGCAGGGCCTGAAAGACGACCGCTGCCACCATCTGAAGAGGCAAATAAAAATGACAAGCTAACTGTTAAAGAACTGCAGATTTTTTTTTTTTCACATGTTGTTTTAAAAGCTTTTGTGGCTCTGCCAGATTTATTTTTTTTCATCTCTTTTTCTCTCTCTTCTCCTGAAAGTTTTCACTCTTCATCCCCCCGCCGACCACATCCAGATATATGAAACCCCTCATTTATCAGGGCAATCTAAAAATAATTCCCCTGCGCTGCGGCCGGGCTTTGATAAAAACATATTTGTGTTCAGCGTGATTGCGCTCAGCGGGACAAAAACATATGAAGACGTGTGCGACTGTGTGTGTGTCTGCTACATACCGTATAGGCACAAAATGATGGTTTCCCCCTCAATAACGAGTACTTCCCCTCGCCATGTTAACAACACCAATAGGAGCCCTCACATTTCAGCCAGCAGCTGGAACCATGTTTGTGCTCCAGCGCTGGCGTTGTTCACTTTTATGCGTTATTGCATCCAAACAGTCCACAGAATGGGCGAGTTACACATCGGAGGGATTAGGAAATAACTCTCCAACACCATGCAGATTAGTTTTTCCACCCCTTGACATCCTTCTGGGAAGAGTCCGGCTTGGCAGGAGCTGCCCCGGTTTCGGAGGCGAGAGAGAGAGAGAGAGAGAGAGAGAGAGAGAGAGAGAGAGAGAGAGAGAGAGAGAGAGAGAGAGAGAGAGAGAGAGAAGGCGTCGAACTGAGATTCTCACATGAGTCTGATTCTCATTATCAATTACGGCTGTTTTTGTTTCTTTTTACCGCAACCATTACCACACGGTTACTGGCAGTCAGGGGAGAGAGAAGAGAGAGAGAGAGAGAGAGAGAGAGAGAGAGAGAGGATGAAGAGAGGGCACGAAAAAGCAATTTTCATCAAAAAGAATTAGCTATCCAAACAAGTGAGATGCTCGATTCACAACG
>NW_027175821.1:4101120-4183620 GCF_023055335.1 Clinocottus analis
AATGCTTCCCAGATTTAAAATAAATGACTTTGGAGATGCACATTGTGCCTGTAATACTTTACAGCGGATGTTTTCTGCCTTTATTATATGTATTACTATTATTATGTCGTGGCCAACCACTCACATTTCCTTTTTTTAAGCCACTCAACTGGATTATATTACAAAATGCCACAAACCAAGTCCATGTTGGGCCCTTCAGTGTGTCATCGTCCCACAGTGGCACCGCGCGTAAAGGTGCTCCTGCTTGTTCTGGGTGCTCTGTGCACACTGCAAGAAATATGTCCTGTTAATTACAGTCTCAATGTCCTTCTACTAGTCTGAAGATGCAGTTGGTTAGATAATTTAACTCGTTTACTTGCAATGAAACTAAATTAAAGAACCGCACCTGTTGATAATCTGCCTCATTTTTGTTTTATCGTTTCAAAGTCGTATAAACAAAATGGTTTTGTTTTGGAGATAACTTGGTTTTATTTCACTTTAGCAGTGACATTCTCATTTGTCGTAGGTAAGTATACATTGACGGCTGAGGTTGTAGTGTTATAGTGGCTACTTTGTGCAGCGCATGCTCCAGTGGAGGAATGCGCGCGCTCTTCCCTCCCATCTCCGTGACGCGCAGAGAGGGACCAGAGGACCAAGCCCTCTGTGAGGCAGAGAGGAATTAAAGGGGAGACACGGAAACGGATAAAAGGGGGGAGAGGGGGAAACTATTGTAGTGAGGAGGAGAGGCGTGCCAACAATCAAGGATTTTTGGATGAGGGCGCGCGTCTCGGAGAACACATGGGAAGGCACCGGATCAATTACGCCCTGAGGTGCTGCCGCTGCTGCTGCTGCTGCTGCTGCTGCCTGTTTCACCCCGTCCTGTCCCTGAATGCGTCGGGACGTCGAGCCTTGTGCGGGACAAAGTCAAAGTTCGGACGGATTTACGACTCGCGGGGAGACGGGACCCGTCAAGATGCAGGGTCTGAGTTCCCGGGCTCACGCGTTCTCTGTGGAGGCGCTGGTCGGGAAACCCTGCAAGAGGATGAAAGTGTCGGAGGAGCACGAGTCAAGCTCAGCTGGAGACACCAGCAGCGACACGAGCATCTTCCCCGGTGAGGAAGCAGAAAGAAGGACTGCTGGATTAGCTTCTGATCGCATCATTTACTTTAATGTACACACGCATTTTACGCACGAACTGGAGAAAGACCGGAGTTTCCTCCATTTACTCCATTTACTAATTTCACAATTCAACTTTTGTTTAGTTTTTTAGATTTTAAAATGATCAAATATTGTATTTGACATTTTTTTCAAATGTAAAAAAACGTTTTGCAAATATTGTCCATGTCCTTAAACTATAGTTCACCGTTTTCCTGTTACTTTTTTATAATCCTCAGTTTGTAGCTTTAAATTGTAAAAAGTCAAACGTGCAGCTAACTTGTAGGCCTGAAATGAGAACAAAACAGGACCAGGCTTCTGTTCTCTCAGCCTCTCACTGATCCAGTCTTTGCCCCGCGCGCAGGCCTGAACGAATACCCGGTCAGCCGGATGAAGACAGCGGCTTCCACACCGAGCGGCGCCGAGGACGCGCCGGAGAGGCAGCCCGGCAAGAGGGAAGAGGATGAGCGCAGCGGGGAGGAGAGCAAGCCGAAGGAGAGCGACTGCCGCCCGGACAGAGACGTCCGGGCAGAGCTGCAGGGCTCCGAGCTGTGGAAGAGATTCTACGAGATCGGAACCGAGATGATCATCACCAAAGCCGGAAGGTAAAGACATGTGGAGAAGAGGGAGGGAGAGAGAGGGAAGAGAGAGGGAAGAGAGAGGCTTAACGCTGCTTTAAACTGCCTTTGTAAGGCTTTATTTGTTTCTGTTCTGCAAAATGTTCTAATTCATTTGGCCTTATATATAATACATATAATAATAGTAACTTATATTCATGATTTTATATATACGTACATTTATATTTATAGGTATGTATATCATTTATTTATCGTAAAAACTATAGACACTTCAGTTACAACAAAATAAAAGCCCTGATGAAACTTTTATACAGGTATTTTTACTCTTTAAATAAAATAAATAGTGATACTTTCTCTCCATATGAAAATCGCACAACAAAACATAAACAATAGTCTTTAATCTCAGATTAAGAGCAGGCCATGCAGGGCCTTAATGAAAAAAGGAAGATAACATTATGTTTAAAAAAAATAAAATAAAAAAAAACGGTCTTCCCTTCTCTTTTTTGTCACATTCTGCGTGTTCATGTGTCGGTTATACACGAGCTGTATAGTTCATAATCTGTGATATGATATTTGCATGAACGGTCCTGCGGTCACTACTTCATCAGGAGTGAAGCTGCAACCGATCAGTTTATTCAAATATAAATGTGTGCTTTATCCTGCGAATGGGTTATAGAAATATACTTATGACGTCATGATCTATTTATTCTGTGATCTTCGAGACAAAAATAAATAAATAGTGTTCATTAGATTTAATAGGTTTTGTTGAATTATTACATTTAGTCGAAGTAAATTAAACTATATTTTCCGCAGCACAATACAAAAATATTTAAAAAGACCAAATATTAAATATAATATAGGAATATTGATGACAAAATAATCTGATGGCACGTGGAATAATTTACTTAACTTTACTTTCAGTTTCAATGTAATTGTGCTGAGGCACGTGCGTCTTCTTCAGGTTTTTTATTCCAGAAGTGAGTTATCTGGACACGACTACCTGCTGAAATAAGTTCCGTTTATTCCCTTACGGCGCCCTGTAAATCTCCAGAGCGACCGTGACCTTCCCCCTGACCTTGACCGCTGCAGCTGACCTTCTGTGTGGCTTTAGGGAGAATATCCCGTTTCAACAAGAGAATAAAACACGACTGGGATATGTGGGATGAACGTGCTCTTCCTCTCTGTCCTCCTCTCTCAGGAGGATGTTTCCCTCGGTGCGCGTCAAGGTGCGCAACCTGGACCCGTGCCAGCAGTACTACATCGCGATGGATGTCATGCCCGTGGACTCCAAACGCTACAGGTGTGTGTGTGTGTGTGTGTGTGTGTGTGTGTGTGTGTGTGTGTGTGTGTGTGTGTGTGTGTGTGTGTGTGTGTGTGTGTGTGTGTGTGTGTGTGAGAACGAGTTGAAACTCGCGACTCCTTGCTTTACTGTGGCGTTGTCCGGCCGGCAGGTACGTGTACCACAGCTCCCAGTGGATGGTGGCCGGAAACACGGACCACTCGTGCATCTCCCCGAGGCTCTACGTGCACCCGGACTCGCCGTGCGCGGGAGAGACGTGGATGCGTCAGGTCATCAGCTTCGACCGGGTCAAACTCACCAACAACGAGATGGACGATAAGGGGCATGTAGGTAACCCATCTGAGCATGCGCGGGCTTATGCCTTCACACAGTGACCAGAGGGTTCTAATAAGGCATAATCAATCACTTCTATACATTTATATACTTCATTTCAGCTGCGTGGTGTGTGTCCTCACGGAGGAGAAGGCCTCGTGTCTTTTAGGGATGAAGGAAGGGGAAATCCTGCAGC
Organism: Clinocottus analis; assembly: GCF_023055335.1. Classification (NCBI taxonomy): domain Eukaryota; kingdom Metazoa; phylum Chordata; class Actinopteri; order Perciformes; family Cottidae; genus Clinocottus; species Clinocottus analis. The sequence continues at coordinate 4,104,641 of NW_027175821.1, forward strand.
TTCAGCGATGTACAGATGTGACAGATGTGGTGGCTTTTCACTTGATCCTGGTGTTTATGAAAGCCTGCGTTGGTGTATTTGGGGGATTGACTCTTCAAACTTTAGAAATCCCTGATGCTGTTGTGCAGTTTATCACCTTGTGTTGTTTTTTTTTCATCAGTTTAGCTGCTTTGGGAATTTTAGAAAGAATCAGCATTCTCTCGTGAAACTTTATTACAAAGTTTTTATGGTTCCTACTTTCAGGTACAAAGGAAAACTTATTGTCAAGGTTAGAATTACAACTCAAACTGTTTATGTAATTTACCATTTTACTCTTTTTATAAAATGAAAAAACACTTGTGCAAATGTGCAAAACATTGAATTCTAATATCACAGAACTAAAGTTACTAATAAACTGCAAAATTACATTTAGAAAAATTAAACTTTCCAATTTTTTTTAGACATGTCTCATTTTTTAAAATCCTGTAATTTACATGAAATGGTTATTTTTTTAATATTTGTACGACACACTGATTGATTTATATTTGATGATTTATTCATTGTATATATGGAATATCATATTTTAGCTCACTCTGCATTAGTTTTAACACGCAACAGCTCCTATAACATACGTTGCATTAATGTTGGTGCCTTCAAATGATATTTTCTTCTATTATCGACTCATATCACAGAAGTCCATTTGTGTAACTGAAGTCATTTGCTCGATTCCCACAGTTTTAAAATATTAGTAGTTGGTTAAATAATGAAAAGTTCCAGCAGCGTTTCGGATGGATTCCTTTTTATGGAGTTAAATGGTTAATTTTTCAAGCAGAAATACCAAAAGTCCTCTGATTGCATCAGCTCTTTGTCTCATGTGATAGTAAATTGGATAATTTGGGGTTTTGAACCAACAAAAATAAAACAATATGATTGACAATTTGACATTTGAGCTTCAGGAAAGTGTTGATGGATCTAAATCATATCGTCTGATGTGTCATCGTACCAAATAGTTCATCAGCTCATTGAAAAAAAAACATTTTAATCTTTGACATTAACGATAAAGACCTGAAACCAGTTGTTTGTTGTACAAATCTAAAGCTTCCTCCTCCTCTCTCCGTCCAGATTATCCTCCAGTCGATGCATAAATACAAGCCCCGTGTGCACGTCATCCGGCACGACCCTCGCATGGACTTGTCGCAGATCCAGTCGCTGCCGGCTGAAGGAGTCCACAGCTTCTCCTTCCCAGAGACGGAGTTCACCACAGTCACGGCCTATCAGAACCAACAGGTACAAAGTCAAAGTGCTGATCCACCAATACTCTGCAGCTCGGTCACAAACTGTTGAACCGGAAGAAGACGACACATTTCAAACATCTGGGTTGTTGCTGCTGAATCCGTTGTTTCTCGGACGTTGCATATTTACATCCTGTTTGTGGCAGAAACAATAAGGAAGCACTCAGTGGCTGTAATATTCCTGAGCGATGCGATCGACAGCTTAAAAAGAAATTAGCTTTAATCTTAAACATCGTGCGAGTAATCCGGCCAACTTTTCTGTGGTCTGGGCAAAGTCATGAATTGCAGTGTCCTGGTTTTCAGTTGCCCCGGGGCGCGCGCGCGTGTGTGTGTGTGTGTGTGTGTGTGTGTGTGTGTGTGTGTGTGTGTGTGTGTGTGTGTGTGTGTGTGTGTGTGTGTGTGTGTGTGTGTGTGTGTGTGTGCTTGTGACCCCGCTGTTGGCGTGCAGCTCCTCCAGTAACGGAGGCGTCCGCTCTCTTCATCGGGGCTCACTTTTTTTTTTTTTCTTTGTCTTTTACGACCAGCGAACGTATTATTACAGAAACTCAATAACGAGCTGTGACCGGGCCGACCGCTGGAGTCCACACAGCCCGTTAAAAGCACCAAATAAAACCGGGGCGACCTCCAACAACCCCCCCACCCCCCTCACACACACACACACACACCGTTTGACGCGGCTCCCTCGCCCCGGGTGCTGCTGGGAGACGGAGACGGGCCCTGCTGCTGTAAAGCTGAGCTCATTGTGAGCTTAGTTGACACCTCCACACTGACTCTCTCTCTCTCTCTCTCTCTCTCTCTCTCTCTCTCTCTCTCTCTCTCTCTCTCTCTCTCTCTCTCTCTCTCTCTCTCTCTCTCTCTCTCTCTCTCTCTCCTCCTGGGGCCAGATCACCAAACTGAAGATCGACAGGAACCCGTTCGCCAAAGGCTTCAGAGATCCGGGAAGGAATCGGTACTGCAAACCTCACCAGACACTTGTCCTGCTCAGACTGGGCTCCACTAAGGGACCCGAGAGGGTTTTTTTTAAAGACTCAGCCACTGACATTCAACACCACATAAAACCTTCACGTGAAGTTGAAATGTGTAGTGCAGAATTTCACACCTCTCAGAACCAATATTTAAATACCTGCGACAGCATTTTTTTTCATGCTTCTATACTTAATGTGTGTGTGTGTGTGTGTGTGTGTGTGTGTAGGGGAGTGTTGGATGGCTTGTTGGAGTCGTATCCCTGGAGAGGCCCTCTCAGCTTTGACTTCAAGCCATTCGCCATCCAGCTCCAAGGTGCCGCGCCGCAGCTCTTATTACTTTTTCTCACTTTTGCCTTTGTGAGTCAAATTTCTGACATCTTTTTTTTTCTTTTTTTTTTTCTCTCTCTTCATCCCCGACAGGGAGCTCGGGGTTGCCGACCGGCGGTGTGAAGTCCCTTCTCCCCCTCTCCTCCTCCTCCGCATCCCTTCACCCGTTCGCCGTCTCGGCGCTCTCCTGCCACGACGCCGCCGCCCTCCACGCCCTCGCTCTTCCCTTCCACGGCAGCAACAAGACCTCCACCTCCTCGCCGGCCTCCCCGCTGGCCGGCGGGGCCTTCTCCTCCTCCCTGGGAGGAGGGGCCGACCGACCGAGGGCCCCGCCGGCCCCGCTGACGGACCTCTCGCTCTTCTCGGCGCTGCAGGCGAAGAAGCTCCCCCACTGCAGGGACCCGTGTCTCCTCGGCTCTCCGGCGGCGAGCTCCCCGTGCCTCTTCCCCTTCCCGCTCGGCGCCCAGGGGCCTTCCCTGCTCCCTCGTCTCTCTGACGCCGCGGGGCCCTACTGTCTGTACCGCTACAGCTTCCCCCTGAACCCCCAGCTGGCGGCCATTTCCCGGCACGCCAAGCTAGCCGAAAGCGCCACGGACTGCCTGCTGCGCCAGTCTCCTTGGCACCCGGCCACCAACCACTGCCTCTGACAGCCGGACCGCACGTCTCCGGCTCCGGCCCGTTGAGCGTAACGAGCCAAAAGCTCATTGCAACACAAACCGAGGGGCCCGGTTCCTTCTGTCGGAGCGAGACTCAGACGAGCGATCAAGTGTGGCGTTTTCCTACTCGGTGTTTGTCTTCGGACGCTGTGTTGGATTTACCAGCACCCTAAAAAAAACTGATCCTGAAGCAGGCCACGAGCTGCAGACACTCACACGGCAGACAATGAAGTGAACAGAAGTGTACGGGCAGGATTCAGAGTTTTATTTGGGACAGAGAGCAGAGTTTCTTTTCTACGCTGTAATGGTGCTCACCGCAGAGCATCAGCAATAGGACCTGAGGTATGTAATATAGATGACTGTTAAACTGACCATAAGTGCCTATTAAAGTAATATTTTTGTGTTCCGATCACACACCAGCATTCGATATGTTCTTTTCCCCGTACATAACAGTACGTACAATGAGGGGAAAACGCCCTTTTCCCGTGTTTCCCAGTTGTTTTCCACGCGGTGTGTCGCAGGAATACGAAATATGTTGAATAAGAAAGATCTCGGTGCTCCAGCCGCTGGACAGACATGACGAGAGACAAAGCGTGTTCTGTGTTCCTCGAGCCTCTGCGTCTCAGCATCAGGCCCTCCGACTAATAACATGAGCTCATCAGGTCGCTCTGTGATTTTTAGGAGGAAGAGCAACAGCTGCCAGGTTTCCGTTTTCCACCCCGCTGCGCTTTATGACCAATAACGGCACTAATCAGAGACGCGATGGAGGTGAAAGGGTCATTCAGTCAGAGGCCTTTATGAGACCCGGCAGAAGGCTCCTCGTTGCTGTAATCACGGCTGCAACGTTGTTCCAGGATCAACAGTGAATCAACGCTGCTGTGTGAAGACGTGTGGGAGGCTTCTCAGAGGCGCAGTGAAAAGAAAAAGTGAAAACTCCACCGCGGCCCAACGTAATGCTGTGTGTTTTTGTGTGTCAGTAAGTACCAAAGGGGGGCACGCCCGTCCAGCCGCTGATGTGATAATTCCTGCCTTCAGCTCAGACTCAGAAAACCCTGCAGCATCCCTCCCTCCCTCTTTCCCTCCCTCCCTCCCTCCCTCCCTCCTCTTGAAGGATCAGCGGTTTAGGCAAAGCGGGGGGAAATGGCCCGTTTCCCGACAAACGGTCGTAACCAAACAGCAATTTACTTGTCACGGCCCGAGCGTGGCGGCGGCTGAAGCTGAAGCTGCCGTACGCTGGACGTGGAAATAGCAGGAAGGAGCTAATTGAGGAACTGGAGGCAGGGGGATGGCCCCGCGCTGCAGAAGGGCGGTCAGGTGCGCCGCTATCAAACAGCCGGCCCTTTGTCTGCAGACGGACATGAACCGGGGGCGGTTATTTGATACTGTCTGTCATTTCCATGCTGGGCTTTTGCGGGACAATCATTTTAAACTCCCGGCTAATTTCTGATCTTTTGGATTGGGACTAATTGGTTTCATACCATGGTGTTGTGTGTGTGTGTGTGTGTGTGTGTGTGTGTGTGTGTGTGTGTGTGTGTGTGTGGTTGACCTCTGCACCTGCTGCTCACAGAAACACACATTAGATATAATAACATGAGCACCTGTCATTAACAGTAAACATATCTGACTGACAGTTTAGAGCATTAGCTTTTGCACACGTTGTGTTCGGTTCACTGAAATTACAACGGAAAGTTTTTTTTTAAAAAGGAAAGAAAATGTGTTTGGCATTACGGGAAATGCCTTTTTTTTCCTGCTTTCTCGTCGAGGGGTCAGATGAAAAGATCGACATATTCGGTTTTTAATATGGAGCTACAGCCAGTTAGCTTAGCTTAGCATAAAGACTGGAGGCAGGGGAACCGGCCCGGGAGGTTTGAGACTTTGTTGGTTGGATCCAGGTAAACTGTTTCCTACTGTTTCTTAAAAATGTTTTGAAAAATGCTTATGCTAAGCTAAGCTAACCAGTGCCTGGCTGTGTAGCTTCATATTTTACAACCATATGAGTAAATCAATCGTCTCCAACTCTTGGCAAGAATCCAGATACAGAGTTGTATTTTGTAAAATGAAGCCTTTTAATTCTAGATATACAATATATATATATATATATATATATATATATATATATATATATATATATATATATATATATATATATATATATATATATATATATGTATGTATAGTCTATCTTGTTTTATCAAACCTCACCTTTGTTCAGAACGCTTCAGACACAAACGTTAACTCGTTATCAGCCGGTCGATGATTAACCACGCGCTGCTCCTCCTTCTATGTGGTCAAATCGTCCTGATGACACGTCAACACGATCCCCTCGAACGTGGCGGCGAGAATAACATGGAAACTGTGCCAGTTCCCGGAGCGTTCCCGCGGTGATTGACAGGCCCGCGAAGGCAGAGAAACTCGACCCCGGAGTCATTTGTTTCCAATCATGTGAAACGGCATCCTGAAACGGGGCGAGGCTCGGCAGAGAGTCAGGACGTGTAAATATACCCTGCCTTCATTAGATTAACATACAACACACACATGCAGACACACACGTGAGTTATCTAATATTAATAGTTTCCATACACTCACTCACACACACTGCCTCGTGCCCTCGAGCCTCGCTCGCATTTGTTTCAGCGAGTCTCTCGCGGAGGTTTACACACTGGACACTGTTTTCTCTGCAAACTCAATAAAAAGCTGGTTATTTATCAGGTCAGATTATGGGACGTGACTTGAGCTCAGCTGTAAAGTTGAAAGTGAAACCAGCTGTGGCTGAAATTGAATTACAGCCGAGTGAGTAATGTGAAAAGCAAAGGGCAGTTTAACAGTGATGAAGCGCTCTTCTGCGGCGCTATCGAGCATGCGCCGCTCAGTCAAACTGTTTGCCTCCTGGACAGGGACATTCCTCTCCTCTCCTCTCCTCTCCTCTCCTCTCCTCTCCTCTCCTCTCCTCTCTTCTCCTCTCCTCTCCTCTCCTCTCCTCTCCTCTCCTCGTTACCTCAGACACATCCTCTGCTGGAAACATCCCCGAGTCTGTTTTAAATACGGCCTTCTATTGTGATCAGAAGTCTCTCAGCATCGGGGTCACGGGGTCGCGGACAGAACCAGGAGCCTGGGTGGATTTCTTTTTTTTTTTTACATATGTGTGTGTCTGTCTGTGTGTGTGTGAGGGTGGGTTGATGGGTGTCCGCATTGCTGGCAGTATGGCCACGAGTGTGTGCAGACAGGGGTCACTGGGGTGTTGCATAGGCATGTGCTCCCTGACAGGCCTCTGTCTGCCAGGGAGCAGAGGTCAGATGAGTGGAGGACAAACTGCTTTAACATGTGGCCTGGCACCTGGCCTGCGTGTGTGTGTGTCTGTGTGTGTGTGTGTGTGTGTGTGTGTGTGTTGTGGGGTTTCTCCTGAGTACTCCATCTGGGCCTCCCGCTCGGTGCCATTCTTCAGAGAAAGTGTTAATGATTCAAAAAGCTCTCCCTCCCTCCTCTTTATTTCCACCTTTCCTCACACGTTTCGGATGCGTGTGATTAACAAAGCACCGCCGAGCTAAAGGGGGCGCTTAACAACAGTTTCAAGGTTTCAAGGGGAATTATTGCACTTTTTAATTCATAATGTGCATACAACACATATTGGTTTATAAAATATGACGCACTGGTTTAAAATTAGACCAACCCAAAATGTGTAAAACAGTTAAAAGAGTTATGTTACCGCATAAACAATAATGATCTAATAATATCACACAGATGGGCACTTTTTGTGGACAATAATAAAAGAAATCTTTTAATTCTTTAATCATGCAATGTTGTGTTTTTTTGTTTTTATAGAAAAGGCATTTATTATTAAATAATTTTCTTCAAAAGTCCCCAAATCTACAGATTTCAAACGACTCCTCCACTGCTGCTCAACATACATCACAGAACGACAATTTCTACTGAATACATACAGCTAAACCTTTAGGTACCTGCTACTTTGCAGAAGCGCTTTTAAGAATAATGACCTCATCTAATCTGACACATTGTTACACATCAAGTAAAACTGTTGTACACGTATCTGTTAAATACATCTGTTGTAATAATATGTATAAATATTACATAGTTTTAAATTGGATGGGTACATTTTTGCTGAGAATACTGACACACTCTTGCTTTAAGCTCAGTATTTTACATCGTGGCATTGCTCCTTTGCTTTACAAAAGGATCTGATGACTTCTTCCATCGCTGCCGACTAACCTGAGCATTTAGTGCTGTATAAACATCCCGTGATGGATCATGTCCGACCACGGCCTCCTAATGCCATTAGGTTTCTGCAGCACGCCTTGTTCTGCCAATTGTGTGTGTGTGTGTGTGTGTGTGTGTGTGTGTAGGGAGAGGGCTGTCAGCACTCAGCTTATGACCAACAAACACAACGCACACTCTGACCCGAGCTGTCCATCACACGGGCCCACCGCTCCCCCTGTAAATGTGTGTGTGTGTGTGTGTGTGTGTGTGTGTGTGCGTGCTAATTCCTTCCAGTCTGATGGACCTGAGTGGGTTTCTACAGGTGCGTGCGTGTGTTTCTGTCTGTCTGTCTGTGTGTGTGTCTGTGTGTGTGTGTGTGTGAGAGAGGCACTTTCTGGTATTGGTTTTTATTCGATATGGAGCCATAAATCAAACCTTTTTGGAACAAGAGATGTGAGATATTCTTTTCCTCTTTTCCCCCCGATCTCTGACAGAGGGATGGATCGGTCTTACCTGTTTTTGCTTCCTGTGCATGACAGGTTATCACTCCTGGGAGAGATACAGCGAGAGAGGGGAGAACAAGGAAGACGGGATGGAGGGTGATTGAGCGAGAGTGATGCTCCGTGGCTGACGTATCGGATGGCGGGCGAGGGGGTTGGGGGTGAGGGTACGAGGGGGGGGGGGGGAGAGTGATTTAGCGCTGGCCTGTACGCTCCTCTCCTCTTATCCCTGCCCCGCTTCTTTCATGTCTCAACCCGAGGGTCGACCCGCCTGCTGCCCCAGATGGTGCTGTCTGTCTGGGCCGCCCTCGACAGGATGTGCCCCCCGCCTCACCCCCACGACTACAGGCCGATACTCGCTTAATTGATTTCAGGGGGGAAGGCCCTCTTTCTCTTCTGTTTCACACACACACACACACACACAGACACACACACACAGAGCTTGCCAACATCTAGTGCCCCAGTACACACACACACACATACACGCGGCTGGTGCTGTGCGCTGTCAACGCTAATTCAATTTGAGACGCGGGAGTGTGACTAACAGCAGGCCTGCAGAGTGTTTTACCATATGCACATCACACACACACACCTACACACACACACACACACACACACACACACACACACGGACATACTCTCTCCTAACAGATCACTCCAACCACTGGTGGAATAATAATGTAATTCCACAGGTATTAATCCTCGATCTCCTCTCCCCATGTTTCTCTCATTATCAGATCACCCGTCTTGTCAACAACCACAGAGTGACACCTTATTAACCCCTTCAACTTCACGACATAACAGGATCGGTCCCGTTCACATGGAAATAACTGGCTGAACGTTAACAGAGTCAACACAACCACCAATGAGTGAACCTACAGCAAAACCAGTTTAACGGAAAATGAAGCAAGACACCACATGTTAAAGGATTGTGCATGAAATTGTGCTTGTCTATTTGGTGTAAATGTGCATTTGTCTTGTTTGGTGTTCATGTATAATATGTCTCTAGTGTTTTATATATACATCTTGAATTAGTTTTGTGTATATTTTTACATTTATTTTCAGGCTGCCATAAAAAAAAAAAAAACTGGCCAGAGACGGCAGATGAAGATTAGCCTCTCCGGCTAACTCTGGCTCACTTAGTTGTACGGCTGATCAGTGTGCATTGCCCCTGTAAAATAAACAAATGAATAAATAATAATAATAAAACAAAAATACTTTATTGTTGTGGAGCAGCCCACAATAATCCCAAAGAACACACACGAATAAATGGTAAGAAGGCTAGCTTAGTTTGGCGTGTTAGCATGTTAACATTCGCTTCTTAGCTGCAAAGACAAGTTGAGGCTGATGGGAACGTCGTCTGGTTTAAAGATATTTAGTCAGACTGGACAATTCAACAAAATGGGACCCGATATTGGCACTAAGGTCGCTGGAATAGTCGTCGTAACGCCTCATTTCAGCTGCGTGGCGACGCTCCAGAGAGCCAAACCAGGAAAAGACCAGAAGGCCTGACGTGTTGTCACAGTTCTGGAGTAGACAAAGTAAAAGAAAACTCTTACTTTTTGCCTTTTACTGCACCACAATGTAATAGTGAAGGTAGGGGGGGGGGACATGTGTGTGTAGACACACAAGACCGACAGAAGGCCTCAATAAAGAGCAAGAGACGAGGCTGCGTGTCCATGTTCACGGGTTGTTTGACTGTAAGAGATATCGGGGCGGGTGACGGGGTGAGGTGGGGGTCAAGCGGAGGGGCCGGCAGGATCAGGTGTGTGTTCGTTTGACAGAGGTTGTGCGGGGTGTGAGCAGGAGATCGGTTCAATTTTTAATGAAGCGGAGCGCGGGGATGGATAGGGCCAGCTGTGTCGCCGTGAGTGTGTGTGTGTGTGTGTGTGTGTGTGTGCAGGGAGACAGTAAAACTGATTAAAAGCAGCGTTAACACATCTGACAGGAAGCAATGGTCAAGAGGTGAGTGGAAACTGGGGAAAGCCTTGAGGCTGGAACGATTAGACACACACACTACGCTGCTGCTGCGGCGGCGGCGGCGGCGGCAGATGGAAACTGGCGAAAAGGCCCAGGGCGGCAGCGATTGGTCACACATGCCCATCGATATCCGAGTAGAACCAATCAGCTCGGCTTCCTGTGTTTGACCTGACCCTTCATGCGTCGTAATTGAATATTTCAAACGGGAGGCCGAGGAGGAGAAGAGGAGACGAAGTGAGGAAACGAGCCGGTGCTGCCACTTTCTACCAAACTTTTCTATTTCAAACAGGCGGCGAGTCTCTTCACCGTCTGCACACAAAACGGGTTGAATTGGGACAATAAAACGACTCTAAAAGTTGTCCCACAACGGATAAATAGACACATTATTCTTTTTAAACATATATGTGCTATATACATTTGTGTTGAATTGGATTTTCTCTTTTAGAAGAACACAATTTAAACCTATAATATACCAGAAATATGCTGCATTTCATGTATTTCAGAGGAAAGCAATTTTTTGAAGTTTACTGGAATGAACTACGTAAGAAAAATACAGGGAAAATGTGTGTCATTTTTAATAAATCCGCATGTTATTTACTAGATTCAGTTTAGAATCATATTTTGACAAATAAAATCAGTGAATCATCTCATGTGAGAAGCTGGAAATGAGGTTTTATTTTGCTGAGATCAAAACAATTTGCCAACGACTTGTCTGTCAGCCCACTAATGCGTTTATTGTTTCAGCTCGAAGCACTATAGTGTCATTCATTATGCATTTATTACAGAGAGCTTGACTTTGTATTTACTGCATGTGTGAATTATGTGCTCGCTTTTAGTGACACTATAAAAGATGCATCAATTAATTAAAAATAAATAAAGATAAGTGTTCCTGGAGAACAGCCTCTAGTTCCAACTACAGCGTCACATCACACGTAGGAATGATTCAGAAATTACAGACCTGTAAAACAGATATTCTGTCCTTTATTCAAGAAATAAATCTCGGCCTCAACATATATTTTGCTGAATTTCAGCTCATGACTGTCTGGAAGTACTGTTTCATTTTCTGTGTGTGAATCATGTTGTCGCCTGGCCAATCCTCCTTGTTGCAATTAGAGCTATTTCACAGAGCCAGCACGTGTGTGTGCGTGTGCATGTGTGTGTGAGAGCAGCCCGTCTGCAGAAGCAGACGGGTTGGCCAGAGGGACGGGACCACCGGCCGACCGGATCCCTGCCTGTCAGCAAGTAGCACTCCTCTAGGAACCCAGACCAGGAGGTGTTGACGGCACTGGAGGAAAGCCACTTGGTATCGACACCTAACACACACACACACACACACACACACATATATACAAACGCAGGCGTCCCTAGGAGCAGTGCTCGTTCCATCACATCTGGAGGAAGCATCTCTGCACACACAGGGAGAGTGAAAATAGGCCCAGACCGACTCTCCCGGCATTAATCATACTTAAAGGTTAAAAATAGATTTTAAACCAAACTTGCTAAATAGATTTTTTTTTTGGTCTCCGGCAGCAGAGGGCCGTGGAATTTTAATTTCAGGCGATCCAACTCCTGCAGCAGAAATGACTGACAGCCGCTGGCTCACCTGGGGTCAGTGTTTTCTCGGGTAACTCCCAGCGACTGAAGGACGCGAAGAAGCATGTGCGTAATGGAGACTTGTGTCAGTCTGGGGGCACTGATGATGATTGTGAATGCAGTTAAGTGCGTGCTGATGATGATTAGGAAGGACACAAAAAGGGGTCAGAGGTGGCTGAGTGTCACTCCGGAGGACTCCCGTCAGCTATGCGGCTGTTCATGTGTAGATATCTGTGTGTGTGTGTGTGTGTGTGTGTGTGTGTGTGTGTGTGTGTGTGTGTGTGTGCGCTTGGACAGCACCTGTAATGGCTCCCAGCTGAGTCACGCCTCCTCCTCTGGGATGTGCTGAACTGTGTGTGTGTGTGTGTGTGTGTGTGTAATAAGGCACTGGCATGCGAGCGGCAGAGGGCCGCTTCCTCTACAGGTGACACCTTTGACCTCTCATCTGTTCCCTGTTGGGAGGACAGAAAGAGGAGGGATGGTGAGATGGAAAAGGAGGGAAAGAGAGGCATGCTGGGATGCATAATTTGCTCAGAACATGGATATCAACTGACAAAAAAACAACAACGGCACAAGTAAAACGTGTTGAAAACTCTTTTAATGGCTCCCCCGCCCCGTCTTTGCATACAAGCCATTGCCTGCTACACACAGAAAGACAAAATAAATTATCCGTCTTCCTCCAAAGCAACAGACAATAATAGAAAGACATCATAGAAAAAGAAGAAAAAATATATATTCAGCACCCTTTTGGTGCTGAATATTTTTTTTTTCACAACACGAGCATGCTACTGTGGCGATCAGTCGGTGACACAGGCAGTAAATAAATAAATAAATATTGCTTTATGAATTGTATATACAGTGTATTACCACTTTGCAATGAAGTGTTAGCTTTTAAGTTACGGTAGTGTCCCGTAGCTGAGCCGATAGATGACCAGAATACGTGTAAACAGACGTGTGCAAATGAACATTGTGACGGCAGGAGGACTGGAGTGATGCTGCCAATGCTTCTTCCTCTCTGTCTCCTCTTTCTGCTGCTCAGCCTTTCCTTCCTTCCTTCCTTCCTTTCCTTCTCGCCACAAAACAAACCTGGACCACGGAGCTTCCAGGCACATGGCACCTTTTCTGTTGTTGTTGTTTATTCTGCACTCTTTCGCTCCCCTGTCTCCTCTCGCTTTGCCCGCTCTCTCTCCTCCCTCCTTCCTTATTTTTCTCCGACGCCACTACGACACGTGGTCCCGCAGTCTGGACAGCCTCTGGGAGAGCTCGTCCTGTTGACAACGACAACCAAAACGAAAAGACAGAGTGTCAGTCAACCTTGACACGGCGAAGTGTGGAGTTATGTACTCCACAAACGGCTTGAATCGCGCCGACTACAACGGAAGTCCAGCGGCGAGTCGACGTAACGGAAAACGAGTCAAAACATCTTGAGGGACAACTCAAACACTTCCTGCCACACGTTTCCGTTGTCAATTGTGTGATCACACCCCTCAACACTGCTTCTGTGTCGCACTATGGCTCTCTGAGAAGTCCCAGTAGCATTTCTGGTGAAAAGGTTAACGGTAATATATATATTTATATGTCTATATATACACGTATACGAGGAATTTTTGCTCCGATTTTTACTATGCTGAACCTGCATGCACAGAAATGTACAAATAAACAAAACGCAAAGACAGGATTGAACGGACGAAAACGGACGAATGGACAGTTCCTATGTAACATTAAGACAATAAAGATGATGTGTGAATTGTGTGACAGCGTAACAATAAGAGGGATGTGTTTGTTACCTGTTCTGTCGATGCCACAGACGACGCCAGCGAGGAGGTCCGGGCTGCAGGAAGCTCCAGGTTAAGATCCAACCTAGAAAAACAAAATGTAATGTGTCTGTTTTAACAAGTAGGTACAGTCTGTCTGTATTTTCTAATCCCCATCAATCTTATGGCTTATTTCAGGTTTTCAAACTGTTTGCTACTCACCCCGCTTCGTCAGCCATCTCATGCAACAGCGCGTTCACTTCCGTCTGGTAGCCGGCCGAGCAAACAACAACACGTGTTTAGAGGACTTGATGAGCGTGAGAGTGTGTGTGTGTGTGTGTGTGAGTGTGTTCCTTGCTCTGAGAGAGGACGGCGGCCCTCACCTGAGGCGTAGTCAGAGTGGTGCTGTTGCCCATCGTGTCCTCCAGCTGAGCTGTCTGCACGTCAAGAGTTTCAAACTGGTTCTCAAACTTGTCCATTAACTCAGAGATCTGAGGAGAGGGAGGGAGGAAACCTTCAGATCAACACGTTCAGTTTTCACTCGCGTCTGTCTGCGCCCGCATATGAGAGTTAACTCTTTTACCTTCTGCAAGTTCATACTTTTCAGTGTGGCGTCCATGGACTTCACCACTCCAGACATGGATTTGGATACCTGGGCAAAAACAAAAAAACACACACCCATCAAATTAAGTCTCATGTTATACAGGTGCTTTAAAAAAAAAAAAGACTGGGTATTTGTCCGTCAGACAGGAAGACGCTGTAGACGTGGCTCACGTTGACATGCTGTACCCTTATAGTTCCACTAGGTGTCACTTTCACCTTTTTAACCAGACATCTTGTCACGACTACCTCTCCTCCTAATAGCATCTCTAATGTCTCAAAAAGGACAAATCTTCTCAAGCAAATTGGCCAACAGTTGATCAAATTATGATTAAGGGGTTTATTATCAGTGCTATTGTGTTCATGCCTCATGAGACAGGCAGCGGTGTGACATAGAGAGAGAGTTTACAGCCGCACGCCACCTTACACTTTTCTAGAGACGCTATTAGGTTCTATTCTATGAAATGACGCCTGTCGTATAGTGGACATGAATGAGAGTCTTGTAAAGAGGCTCTTGTAAGAGCAAGAAGCTAATAGCCTAATGACATTGTGTAATTGTCGGCTTTTTGTTTGCATGTCTGTCGTAGCCTTTTCTTTTTTGCTCACTCCCCTCTCTCCTTAATACGGTTTTTTTTTTTTATGAGTGAAGGACAACTTTGCACTTTACCCTGACACGGGCTGTGACTTTTTTTTAGCTCTTCGCCTCCTGAAATAAGATGTAGTCCACAAAACATACACCTTGACTCATAAATATACCTGGTAAATATAAACACCCCACATCTATTGCAATGGTATTATTTTATTTATCAATTATGATTGATTGCAATGTAATAAAAGCAAAAAGAGACACCCAGGAAATAATCATAATAACGATTTTTTTTAAAAAGAAGCATCCTGTGGAGGTTTTACTTCTATTTTTTGGGAGAGTTTTTCCTGATCCGATGTGAGGTCCTGTGACAGGAGTGTCATATGTGTACAGATTGTTAAGACCTCTAAGACAAATTTGCAATTTGTGATTTTGGGCTGTACAAAATAAACTGAATTGAATTAAACTGCCTGCCAACTACGTGACCCAGAGGTTATCTCATTGGGGAAATGGATGTGTGACTGCAGTAAGTAGGCCGAGCGTGTTTTTCACTTGTTGTCATTGTTGTGCCACACAACATCTGAAAGCAAGGCAAGTATTCCACAAACCGTTGAGCTGAAAGTCTGACCTGGTTCATAGTGACAGCGGTCTGGACCCTGGAGGCCACGGCATCCACACGTGCACTCATCTTCAAGAAGTTGATGGACTGATGCTTCTGGCGGATAGCATTCTCTGCGTGGATCTTGGCTGCCTCCAAATTGCCCTTCCGGATAGCCTGAGAAGCAAAAAGGAAACAGGAGAGCACATCTGACTTTAACACAGGACCGATAGGCCAGCGTGACTCTGCATCCGTGGTCTCTAATGAACGCACAGCTTATTAAGCCAACCTGCTTAACTTTGGCCTTTTCTGCCCCTTCCTCTTTGTCACATTTCTTGGAGTTGCGTTGAAGCTCCTTGGCAGCAAACTTGAGGTTGAACAGGTGTTCTGTATGGCTGGTCAAGGAATAGTTTATTTTAGTCATGGTTATTACACTTATACATGAATATGAAGTGAATCACTCCCAAGACATTGAGCTAATTCAATCTAAAATCAGTGCAGGCAACGCCATAACTGTTTTTCTAAACAACTGAAAATGTAACCAAAAATTCGTGAAATTAGCACACCATGTTTTCCTTTTTTACTGAATGACTGGGCAGAAGTTGCAAGGTAAGGAATAACAAGATTAGCTGTCAAAGCCACAATACATTCGTGTTGCTAACGTTACTGCTCGGCAGCTGCCCATCTTACGTGATGCACGTTAGACTATACAAGAAAGGATACTCTCCATTTTCGACATGATGCAGGTCTCTCTATGAGACAAACACTGGTTAAATCCAGATTATTACCCAGAATTGTTTGTTTTGATTATTTTTTCTCAAGCTATTGCATCCTCGCCACGTTAGCGATGCGAGACGCTTCCCCTTTGCGTACTTCCGGATTCGCTCGTCAGCAGTTCTGTAGCGCGGGAGAAACCGTGTTGCGTTTATCCTGAAGAGAAAACTACCCCCTAGCCGTTGTTGGGACACGTTTTCCTTCGGGAAATCTTTTGTAACTCATTAAAGTAATACACATTTGTCTAACGCTCATCCAACGTTTGAAAACGAAGTGTGTGTGTGTGTGTGTGTGTGTGTGTGTGTGTGTGTGTGTGTGTGTGTGTGTGTGTGTGTGTGTGTGTGTGTGTGTGTGTCGGGGGGGGGGGGGGGGGCTCCAATGTGACGCATGCGCAGACCATGATGCTAACTATTCACTAATATCCCTTCATATTTGTATCCATTTTTTGTATTATATATACATGACACACGATTAAACAGATGGGTCTTCCTGATATTGTCGTCCGTAGACTACATGGTCGATTTGCTGGACCTTCTCAAACAGTCTGCGCTGGACCCACAGACGTGCGGCTCCACCGCGATACGTGAACTATCTTGGTGTATCTTCGTCTTTGAACACAATCGCCACTGCCTGCTTTCACCGTCGTCACACGGTCACGATTTTTGCAAGGCGCTCTCGCGCCTCCTACGTCACGACCGTTTGAGCGGCGGATGGGCGCGCGTGTCCAAAGCAGACAACTTCCATACAGGCTAAAAATAGTTTGTACCCGGTATCGGTATAGGTTGTGGTACACGTCTAGTGACGCAATTCGTGCTTTTTCTTTTCTTTTTTTGGGGGGTGGGGGAGTAAATTGACCTTTTCTACCGTGCCACTCGCTGTGCGTCTTCACGCTTTTCATCACGTGTATGTTTTATTAACTTACGCATTCACGTTGTTAAAACTTGTTTCCGTAGATCTCTGCATTGGGGGAGAACTGTTTGGACAGGCCCGCGGGGGCTGACGGGAACACATACGGGGATTTAGGCTAGTTGTTGTTGAAGAGGAGAATAGACGGGAAGAAAATGCAGCATGAGGGGGAAAAGGGATTATCGGTTGTCCAGAGAGAGAAGGTTCCGGTGTGTGTGTGCGTGCACCGGCCAGCCGAAAGGGGGCTGGGGGGGAGGGGGGATTAACGGCTGGGTCAGGGGGAGGGAGCTGCACGGATGACTCATACTGTGTGCTGATGATACTCTGTGTGGACACGGCGCCAGATATAGTGACGTGCGCGTCAGCAAGAGTGAAGAAGTGAATGAGAAGTGCTTTTTTTTTTTTTTTTTTTAATTATCAAATGCTCCAACAAAAACAGAGCCCCCTACCACCTACCACCCCTTCCAACGATGTGGTCGTCTCCCCGATACGCAACACACAAACACAAAAAGTCCTGGCCCTCAACCCCACCGCCCCTCCCAGCGCGGCCATGTTGTGACATTCGAGGGGAAACTTGTCCATTGTTCTTGAACTACAAAGTTAACGCACTCCGAAATTGTGGAGTTATAATAAACACAACTTCCCCCATAGCCGAATAATTGTACGTGTGTGTGTATGCGAGTGTGGTTGCGTACACACACACACACACACACACACACACACACACACACACACTCCCCCAGTCATGACTGAATGACGGCAGGTCGCTATGGAAACTGCGTTACGCTCCGGGCGGCCGGAGGAGAAAACAAGAGCGCGAGGACTCGTTCCAGTCTTCGTTTCAGCACCACGCGAGCTCTGGACAGCGCCCGGATGAGCTCGCGCACAGATTCTAGCCTCGCGTGCCTTTATAAGAAGGGGACAGAGCCGCATCAGCATCTCAGAGTCTCACCGGAGCGGGGACGTTCAGGAGACAAGCAGACCCACGTTCAACGGACACACACTCTTGCAACCTGACGCTTCGTCGGTGGAAACACACGGTTTAGTTCCGCCGCGAAACGCCGGGAGCAGGTCGCTCCCTCCAATGCCACAGCAACAGGTAACCCATCATTCACTTTGTGTGCGTGTGCGTGCGTGTGCGTGTGCGTGTGTGTGTGTGTGTGGAGTTCCCACGCCGGTGTTTTATGTGTTTTTAATCCTGGTGCTCACAGGTGCGTCTGCCCTTTAGTCCGCCAAGGCACTTAATTGCGGTTAATTGCCCTCACCTGGTATGTGAGGAGCGTGATTAGGTGATTACAGTGAACACCAGCAGGGCTCTGGGTCTGCTCCAGTACAGTATTTTTTTTAGGCAGCGGATGACTGTGAAACAAACGAAAGGCACAACACTATACAGCCAGTCGCTTATTTTATGGGGAAACAACCTCTAGTATGTGTGTTTTTTATAGCACTGTCAGGGGACAGGTTTGGAAGGGACATTTTACAGAACCTCATGCATATTTTAAACACTTCTGGTCAGCAGACATCGCAATCCCATTGTGTAGGGCAACACAAGTTGTTGCCTTCTACTGTCATGACTTTTTAAGTGAATGGAAGAGACATAGATACAATACATTTTAGACATAAATCACAATATCACTGTATAATAATTATAAATAACAAAAAGTTAGAGACACAAGGCTATTTTGGCTTTATCTGGAGTTTTCTTGGCACGGGGCATGTCTATCTTGTTTCCCTTAAAGACGTCATACAGCAATCTAACTTTACAGAGTTCATTTGTTTGTGTTTGTGTTTAGATTCGGTGCAGCGCATATAGACCCTCCGTATAGCCGCGTGTGCCCGAGGTTTTCAGTGGCCATAGATTATGTGCGAGCTGAGCCGATACGCCTGGATGAGTCACTCAGGCTGCAAGTTTGCAGAAGAGTGCGACGGGGGAGGAGGGAGAGAAAAGGGGGGGAGAGAGACTATAGCTGGAAAACAGTCCCGCAGTGTCTCTCTGCCTCCTCATCACATTGTTTCATACGATGCACGTGTCAACACCTCGGACTGCTTTCATGGGCTCTGGACGTGTGATGTGCTGCTTCTTCTTCTTTTTTTTTTGCAACTTAGTTCCCCTCGTCAAAGTGAGACACTGAGAGACGTCTCATTTGCAACAGATTTGAAGGAGCTTTGTGTTGTCAGACTCAACTTCTTTGCCTCCTGGTAAGAACACTCGGTTCCTTATTTTTTTTAGAACAGAGAGGTTGCTTTATGCAGCTTTACAGAGTAAAGTGCCGCTCTTTAGTCGTCGAATTGTGATGCAACGTGGATTAGAAGATTTTTAAAACATTTTTTTTTCAAATGACTCCTTGTAATATGTGTGGTTATTACAGAGTATAACTCTCTGGTGTCTGTCAAACTGCTACCAGAAAGCACCCCATTACTGCTCATTAGCACCCTAATGTTTACCCTGCATTGACAAATCATAGCAATCAGCAGCATTCAGCTGCAGCACTGACTGACATCTATTGATTAAAGCGAACAATAGATCATAATGGGCTGCTGTGAACCACAGTGCACAAGCACGCGCCCCCTGAAACACTTTTACATGCGCCCCACAAACACACGCTCAATCATAGAAGACTTGGTTAGGCAAATGTTGTTCGGCTTATTGGAAAATATGTCCAGTTTGTGGGAGATTGATTGATGGAGTCTGGATGGAGAAAGGCTGCGTGCGTATAACTGCCGGGATGATTGCACGCATGCGAACGCCAAACAAACATAATTGCCTGTTATTAAATCCCACTTTGTTCCAATTTGTGTAACAGTTTACAAAGGTGCTATACAAACGCCCGTGTGCACTCGCGCAAACGTGTGCTAGGCTCTTTGTTTGTAATGCAAATATACAAATCATGTGCTGCACACACGCACAAAAACAGATGTGTGTCTTTAATTAGTGACGTTGGTGTGATTAATGCAGTCTGCCAGTGATGACTCATTCAGCTTAACCCTTGCTCCTCTGGTGAAAACAATCAATAAACAAAGATTTACGATGCCTTTTGCATGTCATTATTTTAATTATTATCATTATGTTAGCGTAATAAAACACATCATTATTGTTATTATATTCTTATATTCAATTTTTTTTTAGTTATTTCGTGGGTGTTTTTAAAAGAATCAAATCAGATGACTGCGATTGAGCATAAACAGTGATATAAACACTATAATCTGTATCACATTTTCTTAATTTGTTGTGATCTGGTTGCGAGACTCTTTGTGCACAGCACAGCTATGCGGCTCGCTCCATGTGTCAGCGTGTCAACACAGCAGTTACATTAGCATTGTGGAAAAGCTGTCAGCCAAGCTGTGACTTGCAGACAGCAGACTGGCAGGGAGTGTGCATATGAGTGTGAGAGAGTGCTAAATGTGTGTGTGAGAGAGACAGACAGAGAGAGAGGAGAGAGAAAGAGAGATCAACATATCGCCCAGTCTTTATGGGAGTTGTAATAAACTCTCATTGTTGTCCCTCCTTCCCTCCCTCCTTCCCTCCAGGGCAGCAGCATGTCTGAAACCAAATCCAATCAGCGGTTTCACAGTCTGAACGCTGAGCAGGTGGAGGTCCTCCACCAGGTCCTATCAGAGGCGGTCCCGATCCACGGCCGCGGGAACTTCCCCACGTTGGAGCTGCGTCCGCGAGACATCATCATCGCCGTGCGGGCCCGGCTGCTGCAGCAGGGCATCGCCGTGAGAGACGTCCGTCTGAACGGCTCCACGGCCAGCCACGTCCTCGTGCGAGACAACGGCACGAGCTACAAGGACCTGGACATCATCTTTGGGGTGGAGTTGCCCAGTCAGGAGGAGTTCCAGGTATGTTCACTGTACTGCTGAGCACAAATGAAGCAGTAATAAGAGTATGTAATGTAATAAGAGGAGAGCAATTCAGTTCAATCCCCGGCATCAACCAGCAGTCAGTCTGCTGTTGAGCGCGGCAGGGTCTATACCTCTAGGGTGTTTTTTTTGTTCTTGCTTTTTTATGATAATGTTAAAGCAATCCTATTTAAAATTTAAATTGCAGAACATTATACCATGAGGATGAATCAGTTGTAATGGCTTCAATGTGTTGTAACTGCGTTATACAGAAACAGTCAAACGATACGAGGAGAAATTGCAGTCATTAGTTGTAGCTGTCATGTTGTTGACCTTTTCCTCCTCCCAGGTGATCAAGGAGTCAGTGCTAGGCTGCTTGCTGGACTGCCTGCCCGCTGGGGTCAACAGGGAGCGGATCAGCAGCGCCACGATGAAGGAGGCCTACGTCCAGAAGATGGTGAAGGTCTTCAACGAGCACGACCGCTGGAGCCTCATCTCCCTCTCAAACAACAGCGGCAAAAACCTCGAGCTCAAATTCGTGAGCACGCTGAGGCGGCAGTTTGAGTTCAGCGTCGACTCCTTCCAGATCATTCTGGACCGTCTCCTCGAGTCCTACATGCAGCAGGAGTCCCAGCATAAACACGGCACCGTCGATCTCAAGGGCCAGCCTGCAGAGACTCAGAATAAAGACTCTCCCTCTCTGCTCAAACGGGCCACCGCTCCAGAAACAGAGAAGCCCTCTGCTAGAGACATGTCCAACAAAGAGGGGGCACACATCAGCCAGACACAACAGAGAGACGAGTTGCCCGAAAAGGAGTCCCAGACACAAGAAACTGAACATTCGAACCAGGAAAAACACTCCGAAGTTGAAAAAGACAGCCAAGTGAAAACACCTGTGGAGCCGAAAGAAGCGTCAGAACACAAAGAAACCTTCAGTGAGACAGACTTCTCTCCGAACCTTTTGTCAGAAGAGACACAAACCTCCGAGAACGCCGAGCCAGCGAGTCAGATCGAGCTCAGACACGAGATCTCGGACGAGGCCGAACGCTCGACAAACGTAGAAGAGTCAGAGCAAACCCAGCCCGGCGACGACCAACAGGCGGCACGTTCAGATCACAAGCCGCTCTCTGTCAAGGAAGAACGATCCGACCACACAAAACCCCCCGATGAACAGAAAGTACTCACGGAGCAGACGGAGCAGTCCGACCCGCCAGAAAGCTCAAACGAAACCCAGACGGAGTCTCTGAACCTGCCAGAAGAATGTCACAGTGCAGACTCCTCCAGCAGCGAGGATCAGAGGGCCGACGAGGAAGATGAAACGCAACGTGTGACGGCTGCAGACTCCAGCACATCTTCACACGCGGAGACGGAGACGCAGTCGGCGGATGAAAGGAAAGTAGAAACAGACGTCGCCGAGCGAGCAGACAGAGCAACTGAGACGGGAAGAAGTGAGATGACAGAGGAGATTTTAGCATCAGAAGCAAAAAACGCAGAAGACGCACAGGGTATCCATTGTCGCTGCGCCGCCTCTTCCATGTCGCTTACACTTCACAACACGGAGCCCGCCGGCGCACAAGACGCACCGGAGACTCCCGGCGCATTACGCGCAGATGAAACCCCGAACGCACTCGATGCCGTCAGCCCTCCAGATACTCAGGATATTTTACCTGCACCGCCCGGCCTTGTTTCTGACAAAAATACCTCCTCCTCCTCTCCCTCTTGTAAGGCCTCAGAGAGACTCTCTCACATGGTGGTGCTCAAACACGCCTCTCCCAAGCCCCCTCGGAGGATGTGTAGGAAGGTGAGCCCCACTCCCAGCCCAGTCTCCGAAAGCGAAACCAGCCTCGATCCAAGCCCCGAGCCGGAGATGGACGTGAACCCAAAGCCAACAACCGCTCCGAGTTCAGACCCTGCAACCACCCCGACAACCAGTATCGCCAGTAACACAAACCCCGGGTCTGAACCCACCCCGTCCCGTAACCTCGACCTTACCTCGGCCCCCGATCCAGCCCCTGTCTCTGGTCTGTCTCGAGAGCCCTCGTCCCCTCAGCTCATCACGGAGAGCTGGTGCGAGACGAGTCTCCAGAGCTCAGAAGAGACGGCGTCTACGCATGTGGCTCGAGACGAGCGAAGCCGGGCTTCCCCCGGTGAAACCGACCCCGCAGCCGAACAATCGGAGCCTCTTGACTCGGCGGACGCCGCCGCGTCCGGCTCAAACCCCCCGGCACCTGCACAAACCTCAGAAGTTGAGCTCAGCGACGAAGAAGGGAGCGGGGAACCAGCTAGCAAAACGGCGGACTTGAACCCGCAAGAGACCACGCTGAGTTCCCCCTCCTCGCCCCACTGTGCGAGCACCCCTGTGTCCTGTCTCACACCTCCTGTGCTGAGCCTCTCCCCTCCCTGCCTCAGCCCTCCCCCATGTCTCACCCCTCCCTCTCACTGCCTCTCGTCCCCACTGCTGAACACCAGCGTTAGCCCCCCGCCCCTGAGTTTCAGCCCGACCTCCTCCTGCCTCAGCTCACCTTCTTACCTCACCCCTCCTATGCTCAGCCTCAGCCCTCCTCCGCTCTGTCTTACCCCGCCTTCCCCGTGCCTCAGCCCTCCCCTCCTCTGCCTCACTCCGCCGGTGGAGTCGGAGGACCTCGTACCTCAGGTATCTCCGGACACGGAGCCTTTGATAGTGAACGCAGGCGGCGGCGAGCAGATTAAAGAGTCCTCCCCTCGGCCAGGAACTCCTCACCTGAAGTCGGAGGACGAAAAGGAGCGAGATCGCATCTCGTCGCCGCAGCCCGTCTCGTTTCCGATCGCGATCCCGAGCTCCGACACGCATGCGGCGCCTCACTCGCCGCCCAAGGAAGGCCCGGGGGGACCCACACCTCCAAAAGCCGCCGAGGCGTCCGGCTCCGTGCCCGAGAGCAGAGAGGCCCCTCAGGTGACCGCGGTCATGCCCGAACAGAGCATCGCCTCGCAGGCTTCTGGCTCGGTCCCTGCTGTCGAGGTCCTGGCGGAGAGCATGTACGGCGACTTCGAGGCCGCCATGGACCACCTGCGCTACCGCCTCATCGCCACCAGGAACCCCGAGGAGATCCGAGGCGGCGGCTTGCTGAAATACAGCAACCTGTTGGTCAGGGACTACCGGCCGGCCAGCGAGACTCAGATAAAGACACTGGAGCGCTACATGTGCTCGCGCTTTTTCATCGATTTCTCCGACGTGCAGGAGCAGCAGAGGAAGATCCTGTCCTACTTGAAGAACCACTTCATCGGCGAGGAGAGAAGCAAGTACCAGTACCTGATGACGCTGCGCCGCGTGGTGGACGACAGCACCGTGTGTCTGATGGGACACGAGCGGCGGCAGACCCTGAACATGATCACGGTGCTGGCGCTCAAGGTCCTCGGAGAGCAGAACATTATCCCCAACACAGACCACGTGACGTGCTTCTACCAGCCCGCGTCGTACCTGGCGGATCACAACGCCCCCTACTTAGCCGAACCCAGCTACTGCAGCTACTACATCCCCCAAGGGGGATCCACTCTGCTGTACCAGCCGTACCCCTTACACCTGCACACACAGACCGGACTGGTCTAGAACACAGCAACACGCCCGTGAATCACGCCAAACACACAGTCGAAGAAGCATAAGGGAAGGTGCTTTTCACAAGGAAAGAGGTGGCGAATGGAAATATAATCCAGGGATAAACTGTTTGGTCTATAATAGACCTGTGGGGGTGGGGATTGAGTGGGTTTTTACAGTAAACTCCCAGAGTGCTCTGTAAGGTTCTAATATGATTATATGTAATTATCTGGGCTTTGTGGGAAAATAATAATTCTTCCGATTATGTTAAAATTCCAGAAAATGCTTTATGCACTGCATGAGTCATAGCCCTTTGGTCTCCATGGGAAACCAGCTGTGCTGTTGACATTCACTCACACACACACACACGGACACACACACACCCAACACACAAAAGTCACACTTCCAGGTTCTTGAATTCTTGTACACTTTTCATGTTCTTACTGTGTTGTTCTCAATGGGTTTGTTCTGAATGTGGCCCTTGCCTGTGGTTGATATTGTGCATGGTTAAATTAGGACTGTTCTCTCACTGCCAAATACTGTGTGACTACTATGCTTCTTAAACAGTTCAATGTAACTTTGTTAATCCTTTACTAAAGAGTGTATTCTGATAAAAAAAAAAAAAAAGAAATACTGAGGGACAAGCCGACCAATGTGTACAGTGCTTTTATCAGAAAACACACTCAGCACACACAAAACCAACACAAAGTTAGACAATGCATGAGCTACATATATAGATCACGTCCTGAAATCAAAGCGAAGGCTTTTAATTTAATAAGAATCGATCTATTTTTGCAAGACTTTCCAAGATAATACTAAACAGACTGGTTAGAAAAACAACGATAATGCCTTTGCATTAGACTGTGTAGCCTGCAGACTGTACAGCGTATTGATCACAGTAAACCGTGTGCGGATACACTGCATTGTTTTCAGGTAAATTGTGTTCAGATGTCGTGCTTGATTCCTTTTCCCCTTTTGTGGAGTCCTCTCTGTAATCATGTGACGTACTGTACCATCCAGTGTTGGTTTATTTAATGCTAACGTTTAAACTCTGCGGAGGTGGTCAGGTTACAACCATCTTTGGGGGTCGTCTCCAAACATGGCAGACGCAGCTCTCTCTATACCTATTTAAAAAACGAAAGGGACTGCATTGAAGAAGTTCAAAAAAATCCTCCTCAGACCTTGTTTGAATCAAGTTCAAAGCCGCGCGACAGCAACTCTGACCAAAGATGGTTCGGTAGGGAAATCAAGTGCCTCGATGTGAGACATTCAGTCACTGGCATGTCTTTATCTCACTGCATTGGGGTGTCCATGGGGTGGGCCTTGGGGCTGGGTCGGGTGTGTGTGTGTGTGTGTGTGTGTGTGTGTGTGTTCAGCTGTTGACCCCTGTTATTGCTGCCCGTTTTGATGTGTTATTTAATGTAGTCCTCCGTTGTAGTTTATTCATGTACGTTTTGATAAAATAAAGGGGAAACTCAACAAAACCTTCAGAAATTGAATTCTTTCGAAAGAGATATTAAAGGCAAAAAGACACTTCTTTCTACGTGTGTGTGTGCTTCATGCTTACGTATCCTCCCTATGATTGAGCTCTGCGATGATCCACTTATGCGTGACCGTCAAAATGCACGCCGGTGCCCAGGAGAGCCACCCGAAGCTGTGAAATGATGTCTGCGCCAGGCCTCTTATCGCGAATCAACTGTCCTTCAGATGCGTTTTGAAGCCGAATGACGCACGGGGCTACGCAACACGGCAGCCTCAACAACGTGTAAATGTGAGAGGGAGTATTGGGTGCGAGGTGTGAGACTGGGACGCTCGACGGGTGGGTGGGGGGGGGGGGTGAATGTGTGTGTGTGCGCTTCAGATGGGAATATGTGCAGAGGCGGCATCAGGTGTCCCCTTCTCCGCCGTGTAATTGAAGAGGCCTTGTATAATGAAACAATAGGGCTCCCTCCTTACTCCCACATTGCCTCCATCTTTTCCTCCCACTTCACCGCCACTGATAAGTCACGGGCACCAGGGGGCCCGGGGGTGTCTCTTTCCACAGACAAGGTGTGTGTGTGTTGATGGGGGGGGGGGGCTCGGACTCGTTTGATGGCAGGTATACTTGGCACAGTCACACATCATCTATTTACTTGCTTGGAAGCGAGGGGGAAGAGGAGGAGAGCGTGTGATCTAATGGGGTTCGTATCAGCGTCTCGCAGGCCTCCGAGACGCGCTTGTCCACTCGGGTGGTGGTGGTGGTGGTGGTGGTGGTGGCGGGTGGGTGGGGGGTTTCCATAGAGACAGAGACGGGCAAGCACGGTGGGCGGAGAGCATGACGGAGGACAGGGAAGACCCACACACCGAAATGAGGGGGTGAGAGATAAAAAAGAAAGAAAACACAGCGAGAGAGAGCGCGAGAGAAAATATAGGTGGGTGAAATGAAAAGATAGTGGAGAGGGAGAGAGATGGATGTGGAGTTGAGGGGGAGACATGAAGCAACGGACACAGAGATCGAGGCGGGGAGGTTATGGATAAAGCGAGGGAGGAGAGAGAGGAGCAGGGGGGAGTTTATGGGGAGAGCGTGGGAGGTTGTCAGGCCTTCAGTCACAGGGGAGTCACTGTGAGGTGGCTGCAGTGACGGCAGCAGTGATGCTAGAGAGAGAGAGAGCGAGAGAGAGAGAGCACACATGTACCAGCACATGCACACCCATTTTGCTAATGGCCCTCGACGGAAAAAAGAGAACATCACCCACACATCTGCCCCCACCCACCAAAAAAAAATGATAAAAGGAGAGAAGCATGCAGCCTTTGCAGTTCAGATGGAAACAAATCATCAAGTTTAGAGACGAACGTCTTTCTAAAAGTAACATGAATTCCCTCCTTACAACTCGCTGTCCATTACTAGTTCTGCTTTTTAAGTCTCATACAAGACAGTAAATTATTGAATGCCACGATAGACACCGGCTCTAATAAAGCACTCATAATAAAATAAAAACCACAATCATTCGCGAGTGTTTCCGCTCCTGTGCAGACGGGATTTATCTCTCTGCGACCGAGGGAGCGTGCAGGTAATATAATGCAGCCGTAGTATTCACCGTTCATCTCGCCTTCTTCTTCTCTTTCACTACAACCTCCTCTTCACCCTCCTTAACCCGCACCACCCACGTCCTCCACCTCCCCTCCCTGTGTGCATCCCACCCACCTGCTTCCTTGACTGCTATGACTCAGTCCTCTTCCAGCTGAGGGTACAAGGGGATAAAAACCTGGATGAGAAACCGCCAGGAAAAGCATTTGGCTGTTGCATCTTTGCTTCTAATGCCACCCACCGTTACTCACACACCCCCAATCCCCCTGATCAGAATTAGACACACACACACACACACACACACACACACACACACACACACACACACACACACACACACACACACACACACACTGATGCACTCTTGCTTTATCTTGCTTCATCATCCTTAACAGCAACATTTAGAAGGCATGGGTGGATGAGTTTCAAAAATATATATATATATATTTTTCAATCCTCTTGACAGAAGTGTGTGTCGTCACGACTCGAGGGACATGGGTGTGTGCTTTTTGTATAGTCCTTTAAGCCCTCACCCTAACCTCCAATCCTATTTATTGTTTGAGTTGTGTTGAGAGGTTGTACATGGGGATTATATATTATTGTAGCCCTGACTTTTATGTTTAATTTGATGTCCAACGTGTCTTTTCAGGGGTTTATACTGTGTTTTTTCTTGATTTGTACCTTGTGACATGATATAAAAGGGCCTGTAGGGCTCAACAGGTAAAGACAAACTCGCCAAAGACTCTTTGCACACCGAGCCCGGATGGCTAGACCTTGAGGGATCGGACCTGTGGGTCACTGAGACTTTGTTAAGTCTGCAGACTAAGCGCTGCATAATGGATTATACTGCTGTCCACGTGAAACAAGTTTACACAACAAGAGATCAACCAGACAGACAGAAAGTACACAAATGTACATATATAGTGAATGCAGAACAATACTAGATTGCAGTTTTTCTGATCAGTTACTTGTTTGTCTGATTAAGCATGTTTTTTAGGCTTAAACTTCTTATTTTAACACTAACTATCTGAGTAGTACATCGCCTTGTTAGAGAGATTTAAAACCATACTCTGAATGAATAAAGATTAAATGAAATAAATTAATACATAAATGAATCATCCACTTAATGGGGGTTGTGCACGCACTCTCGGGCCTTTAACTTTATGAATGATGCTTCATGCTTTTACCTTTTTTAATACTTTTAAGATCGTCGTTCTCTGGTCGCTCGTTCATTCCTCAGATATTGATTTTTGTTCTTGTTGTTGTTACAATGACAGAAACCAGAGCCTGACATCATCAGCTGGGTCAGAGATGAAACTCATATCTGCGTGTCTGTGTACATGTGTGCCGATGCTCCGTGTGTGTGTGTGTGTGTGTGTGTGTGTGTGTGTGTGTTGTGGGCTGATGTTCATGCCTGATCTGTGTGGCACTGCTGTTTTCAGTGAAGCATGTATTAGCATGGGATTGGAGGAGGTAGGGAATGTGTTTGTGTGTGTGTGTGTGTGTGTGTGTGTGTGTGTGTGTGTGTGTGTGTGTGTGTGTGTGTGTGTGTGTGTGTGTGTGTGTGTGTGTATGTGTGTGCTTGCGCGTGTGTGTGTGCACTGATTGACGTCACAGACGCCCACTCATTTCCATCTTTTCTGCGTGCGGGGAGAGAATAGATCCCCATCTGCATCCAGAGCTCTTCTCCCCTGCCTGCGCCCTCCCTCCCTCCCTCCCTCCTCCCTCCCTCCCTCTCTCTTCCCTCCTCTCCTCCCGGTACTTTCTCCTCCTCTCCCCCCTCTCTCACCCTGCCTCTTCCCATTCAGTCGCTCTCGCACATCCCACCCCCGTAGGGCGCAGCCAGCCTCGCAGATAAACAAGTCGAACAACACAAACAGTTTCAGACAGCCAGACAAACAACATCCTCTCCGAGTGGCGGATGCGAGAACCTTGCCACTGAACATCTGTTCATTTTCAAGCATCACTGAGGTCCGGTCTGTGGGAAGAGGGGAGGGGGGGGGACTTTTTGACTCTCTCTGCACAAACACGTAAAAACGTGTACCTGTTGTCGACATTGTGTCCGTGCACATGCGTGTGCATGTGGCAAAGTGTGACGCTCTTTCCACACACACACAAAAAAACAAAACAAACGCGAGTCCACATCCACACAGCCGGTATCCCTGGTGACGACAGGACATCATCTAAATCAAATCCCCGTGTAAAGGTCATCCTCACCTTTTACGCACACACACATACACACAAACACGTCTTCGTACTACACGACACACACACGGGAGGGTGTGCAAAAACCGACACGCACTGTCGCCCACACACACTCATTCACCCCCCTTCTCCCCCCCTCTCTACCCCCACCCTGCGTGCCAGACCCTGACTGGAGAGATGTGGGATATGAATGGATGAGAGGATGCGGGGAGGAGACAGAGCGATGCGTGGGATGACAGAGTAGGATACGCGCGTGTTTAAAAAAAGGAAAGATGGGCTAATTTTAGTCCGTATATCATAACCCTGTCGGGGAGTTAGACATGCAGGACAGAATGCGCGTGCACACTCTGGGGGCGTTGCGCAACGCTTTGGGGGCATAACTCCCATTGCGATTGCTAGAGAGAGAGAGAGAGAGAGAGAGAGAGAGAGAGAGAGAGAGAGAGAGAGAGAGAGAGAGAGAGAGAGAGAGAGGATGAGGCGCAGGCAGATGGTCAGAGAGACAGTTACGCGTCCAGACACTCAGTTCAGACACAAGCGTGCAAGAGAGATAAAACAATATTAGAGTAATTAGCTCGTGGGTGTCAGAAAGCCTCGGGAGTGGGGGGGGGGGGTACGTCTGTCTGCATCTCGGCATCAAAGGCCTGTAGTAACGAGTCAGATGCCTGATCACAGCAGACAGGATGAATGGACGGATCAATGGAGTCGCGGAAGAGAGGAGGAGGACAAGAGCAGCACAAGAGCAAGCGCGGATGAAAGAAGAAAGAAACTTTCTGTCTGATCAATAATATATTTCCTTTGCCCCCCTCCCTCCCCCTCCTCGCGTCACCCAGCCCTAACCGTCTGGCTGAGTACAGGTTAAATCAAACAGATGATGCTGACAGAGGATTAAAAGAAAGTCTGACGGGACTTATGAAAGAAATACTCATTTAACATGTATATATATATTTTCATTTTAAAGGCCTGCAGGGATTTGAAGAGCCTTTTCATGATGAAGCCTGTGATCTGTCTCCTATTATTCATTGATCCCATGTAAAGTGGGCCCAGGGGGAGGTGATAAAACACTTTTAATGTGTCTGCTTGTAAAAAAAAGAAAAAGAAAAAGTAAGATGAATCAAAGCTCAACGGGACCGACGCGCCTCTGTGTTTGTTTACAGGCGCCAACGTGATGCAATGCCGCCATCTAGCGGCGGCGCGGCGCCACAGCGCTCCGCACACACACACAACAACAAAAAAATATCGACAAAATGGAGCCCGTCGCTCGGCCATGACAATGCAGGTCAGAGGCGCTGCAGACTGCCGCGCGGAAGAGCGGAAGAAACCCAAACACAGCGCCGTGATCTGCGGAGAAAGCCTGAAGTGATTTATGGGTGAAAGAGCGCGCACCGGCGCTCGTCATAATCAACCAGAAAGGCCTGCTGCAGCCAGAATCACGTGTTATTTGCTATTTCTGTCTAATAGATGGATTTGAAAATAGTTAAGCACAATGTGATTACAAAAAAAGTGTAAACCTGCATATTTTAAAGCACATCATGTGAGGTTTGGGCCTCAGAAAACATTCACATCTACACACACCAATGCTGCAAAGTGCAGACACACACACAGAGACACAAAGTAGACCCCTTTCCTCCTGTGTTTGCTTCATGCACTACATGGATTTCTACTCGTTCCTGCTGCTGCTGTCAGACACCGCGAACACGAACCGATGCACACCGCCTTGTGTCTTTTATGTGTTTGTGCTGCCGAACATATGCGTGCTACTTTGTGTGAGGGTTGAGGTGAATGTGTGTCACGGCGCTCGTGCTGGAGTTCACGCAGAGTTAAATCGGAGCGTCGGATGCCTGAAGGGGGAACGAAGACGCCGTCTGCTCCTTCAGTGGGTAGAAAGCCTCTCGACTGCAGCTTCCCTTCTGTCCTCTGAAGGCTGCAGAAGAAGAGGAAAGGGTGCAGGCTTCATCTGGGGCCTTCAGCCCTTTGTGGAGTCCTTTACTTC
This sequence comes from Clinocottus analis, assembly GCF_023055335.1. Lineage (NCBI taxonomy): Eukaryota > Metazoa > Chordata > Actinopteri > Perciformes > Cottidae > Clinocottus > Clinocottus analis. The sequence continues at coordinate 4,136,039 of NW_027175821.1, forward strand.
ACTGAGCCAGAAGAAAGGGTGAATCACTCTTTAGAGGAGGGAGAATGGAGGAGCAAATGTCTCCCAGTAAGAGACACACACACGCACACACACACACACTTCTTATCAGAGTCTTCAAGGAGTGTCCCAATTTCCATGGAAAGAAAGTTTGAGCTCAGTGTTCATGGGGTGAAAAATGCTCCAGTAAATAATTCAGCTTTTGTCTGCCCGGCCTTGACCTTCCTGAGCATCTGTGGGCTCCATCCCGATGGTTCGATTCCTCTGCCATCAAGCAGCCGGCTGCAGTTAGGGTTTAGGAGGAACCAACGACGCCGCGGCCCGCCTGCCTGCCGCAGCCTGAGAGGAAAGGTTAGATGTTGTTCTCCGGTGGCATGTTTGATTTAGCCCCGAGGTCACAGCGGCTGTCTGAATCTCGCTTTCCTGCCTTTGCGCGTGGTAAAAAAATGCATTAAAAGCTCCGCGTTCACATCACTCTGCATGCAGATGAAACACAGAAGAGCTCTCACGTGTGATTTATAATGGAGGACGCATTAGAGGGAGGTTGAGTGCAGGTTCATCACCAGGTGATGCGTTTAACACTGCAGTTAAAGAACCGTTACTAAAGAGGACATCAGCTGTCAATGCATGATTGCAAATCACACTTTTTTTTGTATTTAAAACGTTTCAATCACTGTGGTGTTAAAGTGGAGACTCACAGCTTCCATCTCTCTCTCAAAGAAACAAACTCAGGACACATGATATCGAGGAAAATTCCCAGGACTTGTTTTTATTAAGAGAATTTCAGAACATAAGAGAGGGACCAGACACCTGCAATTGTTTTTTTTTTAGTCAGTGAGGGTTTCCAAATTCGATTGTTTAAAAAAACCAGTGTTTAGAAAAGCTGACGTGACAGCGTGGATGGAGCGGGAGCTGTTTTTTTTGTTTTTTTTCCACACACACACACTTCGCAGGGTCGTCTAGAAGACGGGTCGGAGGCAATCGCTGTTCCCGGAATGTTTCACATGTTCGTCTTCCTCTTTCTTATGGACAACACGCTTTTTTTTTTTTTTTTTTTTTAAACACAAATTCAATGGAGAGAGAGAGAGAGAGCGAGTAAAAGAGAGAGAAAGAGCAAGTAAAAGAGAGAAAGAGAGAGAGACGAGAAACTAACTTAAAAAACAAAACAAAAAAAGAGACAGAAGCAAAAAAAAATAAAAGGGAACTCACTGCACATTTAGAGGTCTAAAATAAGCACCCACATTAAACATGGCTGAACCGTTAATATAACATGGATAAAGGCTGAATTGTAGGGCGGGCGAGGAAGGTCTAATCTGTGGAGGAGGAAGAAGAAGAAGGGAGAGGAGAGGTGGGGAAGATGGGAGGGAGGGGAGCGAGGAGGAAAAACACAGGAGTACACAACTCACGACATAGCCAATCCGGCGAGGGAGAAGGGGGAGGAGGAGACGCACTTTTCTACACCAAACAAGCCTTCAACAATCATGAAATGCCATTTAAAAAAGATTTTAGTGTGTTCATCTTGCTTGCAGACACTTGATATGACCACTGCATAATCAGCTTTGCTTTTTGTGCTAAAAATCTGTACGGATACTTATAAAATCATTGATAAAAATATTCCTCTGTTAACAATACGCCTTGGAGGGAAACCATGTGAGAGACTTGGAGGGGGGGGGGGGCTGGCTGGTTGGCTGGGGGCTCAGGGGGGAAGAGGAGGAGGGTGGTGGTGGTGGTGGAGGGTTGTAGGAGGAGGAGGAAGCGTGGGCAGTGGTGCTACTCGGACTTGGCCTCCTCCTTGGCCTCCTCGGGGGCCGCCTCCACCTGCGGGGACGAGAGCAAGAAGAAGGGGTCAAGGTCAAAAACTTTGATCGGCTCGAAAGTCGTCGCCCTCTGAAACAACCGGCGGGTGGAGTCCGCTCACCTCGTTGGTCTTGGCCTCTCCGTTCTCAGAGTGGTTTTCCTCGTTGGCCTCGGCCTCTGCGTTCTCCTTCGCCTTCTTGGTCTTCTTGTCCTCCTTCTTGTCGTTCACGGCCTTTTCTTTCTGCAAAGGGGACACGACCAGAAGACGAAGCCGTTAGCAGACCGGACGCCACGCGCTCTGACGCCGTCGGCTCTGGGTTACGTCGCTTACCTTTACTGCCTTCTTGGCCTTTGGTTCCGGCTTGGGTGGGTTCGGTCTCTGTGGCGAGGGGAGAGGAAAAAGGGTGGAGAAGAGATTGAGACACAGCTACGCCCGGACTGCTGCGTGACCTAGAAGAGTTCGGCTAATCGAACGCTAAATAACCCCAGCAAGGAAACCGCTTTCACAGACATTGTCTGAGTGTTTATAACACATATTTCCACCTCTAACTGGGTTAATTAAAGATATTATACAATATTAACATACTAAAATAGGTAATAAGTCTGAAGTACACCATTATGCAAACTATTGGTATCTCATATGTATCGTACCAGCCATGAACATTTGAAATAATAAGACATAATATTATATTTTCGGTCCTGCTGACGACTTTATTACAATGCAAGTCAAGACTTGAATATTCTTAACTAATTATTGACCATAATAATGTAAAAACAACATGTTTTGCAGTATTGTATTGCGAGGAATCAAATTGAAGTATTTCAGAAATCAAAAACCTGTTTCTACACCTTTCCATCTCTAAAAAAAGGTAAAATATTGCTTTATTTAATTTGTATTACATGTGTGCGACTACTTTTAAGCGTTCTGCCACGATTTCCATGTTGTTGTTTGTTTTCTCTCAACGTGTGGATGTAAATAACTTTCTGTGCGTGTCTTCTTACCGATGATAACCGAGCTGATCTCCTCTGGGGCTGAAAGGGAACAGAGAGCGTCATCACGGGGCTTTTACTTTCATTTGGGCCACACACAGGAAACAACAACATTTATTCATTTTCCTGCCCATTTTGTTGATAATACCCCCCACATACTCATGACAATTCACATTTAATCACATGTACGTGGTGTTTCTTAACGTGCGCCCCTCTTACCTCCTCCCGATCTCCTCCATCTGTTACTGCTGTCTGAAAAACACAAACACAACTAGTCAAAATGTGTCTTTGGAGCAAAATACCACCACAAAGAGTCTAAAATGCTGTTTAAAGCGACGAGAAACTGTTGTTAAATGCTTCAGGCGCATATTAGGAACAATTGTCGACCCGCCGGGAAAACTTTTTGCTCTCGCGGCCCAACTATTTTTTGTGTCACATACAGGTGATTTTAAAGGCTCAGAGCCCCGCAGGGCCGCGGGCTGCGAGGGCGGAGACGTGCGGGCCTCTGGGTTCATGTTTTGAGGGCCAGGGCCCCCGTTTCCCCCCTCTCGTTTCACTCCCTCCCCTCTCTCTCTGTCTCATCTCTTTCTCTCATTCAATGCATGAAGCTCAGATTTGAACGCTGGCGCGGGAGCCTGTGAGAAAGGGGGAGGGACCTGCAGCCCGCTCGGCTCCCGCGCGCCACCGGGCGGCAGAGCCGCGTCACCGCAGCCGTCCGGGACTACGAACAAAGAGGGAAAATATACAATTTTATCGAAACGCGACGGCGAGTGCGCGTTTTCGCGGCCAAAACGCAAAGTAGGGGCACTGGAGCATTTTTTGGGGCCACTTTTCGCCGGTTTGGTGTCGAAATCGCGATACTCGGAGCGCTTGTTTCTCGGTAGGTCGGCGACGAAGGTGGACAAGAGCTGCAAAGCATGGCTGCTTGCTTGTGCTTTAACTGCATGGAGACCGAGAGAGACTTCTGACTCCCCCCCCAAAAAAGGACAGCGGCTCGTGCAAGAAAACGCGATTTAAAGGCCGTGGCCGCGCGGGAAAATATTGTTTTTCGCGCAAAAAAAATGTACATTATATCTAGAAAATAAGGCAAAAATTACCAGCGACATATAACGGTTATACATCACGTTATAATTAAGTAATGTCTCGCAGGGATGTCTTCACAATCGTTTTGCAATGCATATAACGCCGATACCCGCCGTCAAACTATTTGGACCCTTCGGGCTTACGTACCTTTCTCTTGGGCATGTTGAGCTCGCGGAGGTGTTCTGACAAATACAACTAAAAAACTGTTTTTTTCCTCAGTGGGTTTCAGTGCATGTGAAGACGAGCGTCTCCCTTATGCTCGGCAGTGTAGTAAACACACTGGAACAGAGAGGCGAGTGGTTGAATGGGGGGAGGGGTGCGGCTAAAGGCATGATTGATAGGCTCCCGGCCAATCAGGTGACGCCATTCGGGGGCTGCAGAACACTTGGGATTTTTTTTTTTTTTTTTTTTTTTTTTTTGGAGCCGGCGACGTCCTGAGGATCTGCGCGGAATGGCTCCTTCCCTTCTGCGGGGAGAGACGGGGAGGACGCCCGCGAGAGCGAAGGGGTGGGGGGAGGCGGAGGTGGTGGGAGGACAAGGAAGGGGGGACAAGAAGGTCTGTTGCGCTGGAGGACATGTTGCCCCCCCTTCTCTCTCTCGTACGAGGAAGAAGAAGAAGAAGAAAAAGAGGCCGCACGCGCCGTGCTACGGGGCCCCAGTGACGTGCCCCCCCCTCCCTCCCTCTCTCCACCCCCAGTGTAAAGCCATTCATCCCCGCTGGCTCGTCCGTAAAAAGCCGGGAGAATTCACCATAAATTCTCTCCGTGTTAGAGAGTCCAATATGGCGCCCACTCCTCACCGACAGATTTTTTTTTTTTTTTTAAATGTATGTGTGTGTGTTGTTGTTGTTAGTTCAGTCAGTCAGTCGGCTTTTCCTAAATTCATTTCCAGAGGAGCCTCGCGTCGCCTGCGCCAGACGCCTGCAGGGGGCCCACAGAGCCCGCGTAACGAGGCTGCTGCTGCCGCTGGAAGACGAAAATGAGAGCGAGGCCCGAGCTGCTCCATACGCCACAAAAAAACAAAACAAAAAAAACCTTCAAAAATCACAGCGTTTGTTTTTTTTATTATTTGCATTGTTTTTGTAACGTGCAATGGCCACGCCCACAATTAAAACCAGGAAACACCTGCAAACCGGTGCACGTGTTGCAGGTGTTGCTATCGAACTGCGGGGCTTTTTTTGTGCAGACAATGGGGGTCGATGCTGAAATATTCAGACAATATCACCCCCCCCCCCCCACGGTGGTGTCTTTGCCATCATAACAGGCCCACATCGCCCCCCCCCCCTCCTCCCCTCCCCCCTCCCTCTGCACGCGCGTGAACCCTGTCTCAGTGTGCATGTGTGAGAGAGAGAGAGAGAGAGAGAGAGAGAGAGAGAGAGAGAGAGGCGGGGAGGCGGAGGAGGAATGTAAAACCTCCATCCAGTGCCGAGAGCAGCAGCATTTGCGCAGATAGTCTGCGCTGCCTTCGACCGACACACAGCGTTTTTTTTAGCCGGAGAGAGAGGGAGGGAAAGAGAGAGAGAAAGAAGAAGAGAGAGAGGGGGAAGTTCGCTGTTGTTGGTTCTTGTCCCGCTGCCCAGCGATCACCGAGCTGCTGCAGAAAGAGTCTGCAGAGGAGCAGCGCGACGCACCGCCGCGTACCGGGACTCGTGTCAGCGCCAGGGATTTACCATGGTGGTGAAAGTCTACATAGCGTCGTCCTCCGGGTCCACTTCGGTAAGTGATGTGAAGAGAAAAAAAGAAAAATAATAAGAAGAATTGCATGTGTAAAATGTTTTATTTGTAGGTCTGTGTGATGTGATTCGTTTGCAGCATCCAGCTCATTGTTAGACAATACAACAACAACAAAAAACTGAACTTTTACTGAACTCACTAACTGATGTCCATCCATCTGTCATCCACAATAAACATGCTGACTCATGAATAAACACGCTGCTAGCCTCCTCGAGACTTTGGACGGATATGGAGTCAGTCTCTCTCTCTCTCTCTGTCTCTCTGTCTCTCCCCCCTCCCCTCTTTCACTTTTCACACGCTGGACTGTAGGAGAGAAAGTTTTGAAGGCTGCTCCCGGAGCTCAGCACCTCTCAGTCAGAGGTGTGGTTTCTTTCAGGGTTTCCTGAACTCACAGTGCTGTGTGTTTGTGTGTTGTTGTTGATGTTGCAGCTGAAACCAAGCTCAGACAGGAAACTGCATGAAAAACAGATGAATAAATACAACAAACCCATAAATGTGCGCTTGTGTCGGGGGTCTTGAGTGTTGCCTTCACTGGCCTGGTGGTCCTGCGGCCCAGAGGACCACCAGGCCTCGTCCTCGCCCCCTTTTTGCTCCACAGTGGAGAGCAACGACGGTGATGCAACTCTCCGAGGCCTCTTTTGTAGACGTGCAGCTGCAGCCCAGGAACACTTGTGCTCTGTTGGGGAATTATCGGAGTTCCCGATTTGTGGGGAATTTGACGTTCACTGTGTCATAAGTGCTCTCAAGCTTCAATTCTGGCTAATCAAATATAGTTTGCTTCCAGCTACTGCACGCGTCTCAGCATTAGCGATTACATTACTAGCAATCGCTCGGTGCTCGGCACAGTCCGGGATGTCACTAAACCGACGTTTCACAGTGTATCGGGATGGAGATGATGCAGATATGAGCAAAGTGACTTCAATTAAAGTGCTGCGGCACGTTTAGGATGCACACAGACGCACATTTCCATCTCCTTACAGTCTGACGGGACGGCAGCGTCCTGTAAAGCCGGAGTGGCCTGAGTGTCAGATGTCAGGTGATGTCGCTGTGCCGGAGCCAAAAGATGCATTACCTCGCATCGATCTGTCTTTAGTGGAGTCTGCTTTGAACGAGCGGGCGAGCGCATGTCCTCTTAAAGGATGCGCGACCTCTCGGCCTCCTGTTGGAGTTGGACGGCCGACGGCGGCGTTGCCGTCAGAAGCAAAGGGCCACAAACACATTATGTCTGCTCTTATCTTGACCGCCTCTGCTATGGTGACCAATTTAGATAGTCTCCTTTTTAATTCAACACAAAGGCAGTCCAGTGAACTAGAGCGGAGCCGCCCAGCGAACCAAACTGTGGTCCAAAGACTCGGCGTGCACTTCTATTTGCATCGGTAACTGCAAAACAATGTGATTGCATTCCTTCCTTCCTCTATCCGGCCGTGTCTGCCGCCGCCGCTGCATGAATCACGGCAGTCTGGAGATGCGAGTGGAGCCACGGCCAAAACGGAGACACTGGTAGGAGTGTTTAAAAAAAGAAAAAAGCTAAGTTTAAAGCCTTTGCTCCACTGAGGAAGCGATTGCAGGTCAGAGAGAGAAGAGAGAAAGTGGGGGACGTATCAGATACAGCGCTCTTCAGTCAGCATTATACACACGGATGTATTTCCTTCAGACGTAAAGTTCTGTCCCATGTCGGTGCACATTTATAGAAATGAATGCAAATGGGTTTCCATGCAGAAAATGATCCATATAACGGACCAAAGTTCCACGTGAGCGGTTCTGTGTGGCGCCCGCAGGCGTGTCTTTAAGGTCTGGTGGAGCGAACGACCTCAAAGGTCAGACCGGGAACAGACTGCGTTGTGGAAACGACAGACAATGACGAACTTAGGCGGCATCTCCCGTCTGCATGAATGGTTTCGTGTGTGTGTGTGTGTGTGTGTGTGTGTGTGTGTCCATTGGCTACTCCCTTGTGGAGGGTGGTATCCCTGCAAACCGATCGCGGGGATGACATCATCGTCCTCCCGCCCCCGCTAATGAGAAGCGGCACGTTTGAGTCGCCCGAAGCTGCGAGGGCCCCCAGAGAGCTCCGTACCTATGACCTCATGTTAAACAACACGAGGAACAAATACAGCGTCGGGTTATTCGTGCGGTATAGTTGAGAGGATATCGTCCCACTTGTACTCGTTTGACCGGTTCCTTTAGTTCACACTCAGCGAGGCCACATTTGGATAACAAACTAATCGTATCACCTTTGAGAAATCCTCGCATGCAAAGTCACACCTGTAGCAGTGCTCATAATCTACTGCAACTGTGGACGGAGCTAAAAACACGTTCAGCACGTTTACCGCCCCGTTTCCCTTCTTGCACAGCAGCCACACTGTTATGCAATTTCCTCATTGCCACCATAAAGGCGCTGGGCGTCCCACTTCTTCTCCTTCCGCTGTAGGTTTGACATTAAGGCCTGAAGGTCAGGCTCCGGTTGGGGCGGCCGCGACAATCGCCTGTCTGTGTTATGAAAAATAAAAAAAAGGTTATTTTCCGGCCTTTTGCTTTTGGCCGTCGTTCCACCTTTTCGGGGCCAAGAGCAGCAATGCAAAACGATGACGTAATGCTGACTGAGCTCAAGATTGTGTGGAAGCTACTGTTGCTGCTGAAAGTCCACCGAGCGTCCAATCGAGAGCTAACGAACAAACACACAGAGCCCGGAGGTTTTATCGGTGTTTCCTTTCAACGGGCCTTTAGAAAGTGTCATTCGCTCTCTGGGAAGAAAGCTCGACTCGTCTTTTTCCCTTTCAACATGCGAGTCGACGCAACTGATTGAATCCATTTCCACCGCATTGATCCGAGCCTCGTGTGTGTGTGTGTGTGTGTGTGTGTGTGTGTGTTTATAGATACAAGCCCTCCGATCAATGGCTGCCAGTTGTCTGGCTGCTGTTAACGCCAGAGTCCCGCTTTAGTTTTTCAGGGATCGATTAGCTCTGGATCGGATCGATCGGCTCTCAATCTCACGGCCCTGACGCAACTCTCGCATGATGATGATGATGATGATGATGATGTGCAATGTAAACCAAAGAGCATATTCAGCAGCTGACCTCTCCACATCAGGGTTTTATGACCAACAATAGATCCCTTTGTTTCCTCAACATGCATCGTAGGCCTACAATCTATTACTTCTTATTCTCAATAGTTCCTAAATGCACTTCTGCTCATCTCAGACTTTTTACGAACACACTGAGTCACCTAACGACCGCTGCACTTCCTCCCTGGGTGTGGACTTTCTTGGAAAATATGATAACACATAGGTGGAGTAACAAGTCGGCGCTTATTTAAAATTGGTGTCCGTGTGCATGAAACAAGTGTCGTTTATTCTGCACTTCCTGCATTGGAGTAAACTCAGTAAAATGACCAATTAAGATCGGCGAAGTTATCAGGATTCCTCCTCTTTAGAAAACGAATGCCTGCACGCAATTTTAGTGTTTCAGCCTGATGGCAGACGCTAACCCCAGGAGGATTCATCCTATGTGGACCATGAATGTCTGTTCGTTTTTGGGATATTTCAGTCTGCGATGCCAAAACACAGAAGAGTTACTGCCTGCCTCCACGTCTAGACAAGACAAACCACCCAGAGACGACGTCTCGCGTGCTTTTTTGCATTTTATTTGTCTCTCCGGCAGTTTATATTTTGCATGCAAAGGCTGGCGACGTCTGCATCGCGAGAGAAAGCAGACATTAGGGAAATCCAAACTCTGCCGGCTGACTGTCTGCAGGTCTGACTCGCTCTCTTGTCTGCTTTATGGGCAGTAATCCTCTGTGATTGCAGAGAGACAGATAATGGAGCGATAGGGCAAACGGGATAAGAGCAGTTGTTTATTAGTGCAACCCGAAGGCGGGGTCCGTGGGTTTAACTCCATTTTAAAGTCACCAGGAGCTCCGCTAATGACCGAAAAAGGGGGCGAAGCCGGGAACTCTCCCTGTGCAATTAGAGTTTGGGGGGCAGATGGCACGAGGCCAGTCTGCCCTACAAATTAATTTCACTTGGCAGCCTCACAATGCAGGCTTCCTGGGTGACGGCCAGAGTCCACCAAAGGGAAAGGAGAAAAGAGAGAGAAAGTGGATTCCTGTGCTCAGCTCGCCGCTCGGATGAAGTTCGTTTTTACTCAAACTAATGTGTGCGATAGTAAAAAAAGGAGAACGAGCAGGCGGCGCGGGTTCCTCCATCAGACGGAGGGTTGCTCATGTCGTTCCGCTCGGTTGCGTCGTCCCACGCTGGTCTTTAGGACTTTGGCCTCGGGGGCGCAACTGCCACTCGGTCCGGGCGGCACGGCGGCTGATCTGCCGGCAATGTCGGCGCCCTCGTTTTCCATGCCCCCGTGTTGTTGTTTCAGCAGATTGGCCGAAAGACAACAACAAAAATCCACCTGTCTGGTCTGAACACCGTGAATTTGATTGTGTGTGAGTGTGTGTGTGTCTGTGTCTGTGCAGCTGAGGCTGAATGTGTGTGTGTGTCTCCTTGCAGCAGGCCTTATTTGGCTCGTGTTTGACCAGTAACCTCGTCTCCAGTCCCAGAGGAGCTCTGGTTTCCGTCCGGCCTTGTAGGGCCATCTTCCCTCTCACACCCACTGAGCCCTCATTGGGCCACAATTTCACACAGACACACACACACACACATCCGTATAGATGGAGGCAGAAGCAGGAACCACACATTTCTGTCCTCTCTGTAGCTTCTTTATCACCTCGCTGTGTGCGACACAGTTGCCAGCGCTCTGTGGAAGAGAAGAGATCCCTCAGGGTGTCGTTCTTGTTTCCACTTAGAAGCTCGTGCTTTTTGCATAAATCAGGAAGAGGCTATTTTTAAAAAGAGTCATAAATGTGACAGGTGTTAGGTGTGGTGCCTTTTTTCAAAAAACAATCACATCTACATACCAGATAGTGAGACAGACGGCGTCTCCCGTGTGTGTGTGTGTGTGTGGGGGGGGGACATGCTCACTTTATTGTATAAAAATGTCAGGCTTTGATAATTTGTCAAATTAAAAAAAGTAAGCAAAGTGTCACAAATGCTTTTTTGAAGTGTCTCTCCGTTTGAAACGGAGTGCGGAGGACGACAGGAGTCCGGTCTCGGGAGTCGCTTCCTGGCAGACGAGACGCCCGAGTTCGCCCTCTTCGGCGCGCTCGTCGCGCGGCTTCACTCGGCTTGTCAGCCAGCGAGCGGTAACTTAGTAACGGAGATCTCGGTGGCGTGAAAGAGACTCGACGGCGGCACGGTGAACCCCGAGGCCCTTATGTTTCCTCGTGAGGCTGAGAGCTAACACGCGTCCAACTGTCTACTTCCTCTCATCCACCGCACGCAGATTAAGAAGCAGCAGCAGGACGTGATGGGCTTCCTGGCAGCCAATAAGATCGCCTTCGAGGAGTGCGACATCGCGGCCAACGAGGGCAACAGGAAGTGGATGAGGGAGAACGTCCCGGAGGAGTCCAGGCCGACCACGGGGAACCCGCTGCCCCCGCAGATATTCAACGACAGCAAGTATTGCGGGGTGAGCCACGAGAGTCATTGCCACCAGCTCTCATGTGTGTCTTTTTTCTTTTCCAGCAAAAAAAACAAAGATGAATCCACCGTGCAACTTCAGGAGACTAGACCGAGAAAATGAGTGGCTAGTGGAAGCCGAAAGGCCGTAGGAGGAGACGTAAAGATAGCTAAAAGGAGACTGGATGCTGGAATTAACAGGTGGACAGAATCAGCAAATTGTTGATCGAAACAAACACATCAGCTATGAGTATGAAATCAACCATAAACGTATGCAGTATTCAAAGTAAATCTATGAATCTTCGACTGTTTATAATCAGTCGAAGATCAATATCACAACTATATCTGTCCATTTAATGTGAAGGCGGAGCTACTGAGCTTAGCTTAGCTTAGCATAATGACTGGAAATGGAGGGAAACAGCTAGCTTGACAAATCTGACAAAAGCCCAGATTATATCAGAAGTAAAAAAAAAGCGACATATCTAATATATGCACATAACCCCTTGATATACTGCAAAAAAAACGTCACTTGTGTGGATTAAATGAACGTGATGTGAAGTGTTTTTTAATGAGCTTTAGAGCAGCTGGTAGGCAGATTTATTTCCCTTTGCTCAGAGCTCAAACTGTCACCTCGTATTTAACGGACACGACTGGTATTGATCACCTCATCTGACTCTCGGGAGAAAGTCAATAAGCGCTTTTTTCTTCTTCTTAAAATGTCAGACTATTCCTTTAAACATCCGTGCGTGGAGGTGACATTTCTAAAAGCTAAACGCCGCGACCTCTCCGGCGTTAGCGGGCGCTAGCTCGCTCCCGTCAGACGGACACGGAGGCCTCTAAAGCCTTCAGTCGGACGGCAGGAAGTGAGGCCGGATTGAATGTCACAAACAAAGACAACAGCGTTTCACGGGCAAAAAACATGTTTGTGTGTGTGCGGGAGCGAAAACAAAGGAATGAGAAGGAGCGAGGGATCAAGAATGAGAGAGTGTAAAGCGGGTGAATGTGTTTGCTTGTGGGTTGCAGACACAATGCCCTCCTATCAGATGGCCTAGCGAAGCCTTTCCCTGGACAAATACCTCCGCCCCCCTGACTCGGGATCGTCGCCCTCGGGGAGGGCGGCCGATCCCATCTCTGTTTCGCGTTATCGTTCCTCAGGTTGGAGTCGATCAATCTCTCTCTCCCTCCCTCTCTCTCTCTCGCAGAACTACGAGGCCTTCTTCGACGCCAGAGAGGACAACGCCGTGTACGCCTTCCTGGGTCTGACCGCTCCCCCCGGCTCCAAGGTATGAAAAAACCCAACGAACGCTCTGATCCATCTCGTCCCTTCTGCTGCGTTCCTGCCGCCACGTTTCCTGTAACGCCTAAAAATACATATTTACCCTCACGGCGTGGTGTCTTTACAGAAACACACTTATTACATAATACATCTGTTCCTGATATCCGTCCACCCGAGCAGGCCTCTTCTCCTTCGCCTCTTCTTCCTCTTCTTCTTCTTCTTCTTTCTCTCTCCTTCCTGCACTCTGGCGCCTCCTCTGTGCCGCCACCGGCGCTGCAGGGAGGTGTGCCAGTTCCCATAGAAACAGGGGGGTTTTCCTGTGTGCCGTGGCAGTAGATAGATAAACCATTATCCTCCATTTTAATGTAGCGCTCTCTCTCTCTTTCCCTTCTCTCTCTCTCTCTCTCTCTCTCTCTCTCTCTCTCTCTCTCTCTCTCTCTCTCTCTCTCTCTCTCCCTCTTTTCTCCCCCATCTTTCTCTCTGCAGGAGGCCGAGGCTCTGGCGAAGAAAGCACAGCAGTAGCAGCTTCAACAGCGTTTTCTACCTGAGACCCTGAACCGAGACCCTGAACCCAGACCTGAACCCAGACCTGAAGCCCCGACCTGAACCTAGACCTGAGCCCAGACCTGAACCCCAGACCTGAACCCCAGACCTGAACCCAGACCTGAAGCCCCGACCTGAACCCAGACCTGAACCCAGACCTGAACCCAGACCTGAACCCAGACCTGAAGCCCAGACCTGAACCCAGACCTGAACCCAGACCTGAACCCCAGACCTGAACCCCAGACCTGAACCCCAGACCTGAACCCCAGACCTGAACCCAGACCTGAACCCAGACCTGAAGCCCAGACCTGAACCCAGACCTGAACCTAGACCTGAACCCCAGACCTGAACCCCAGACCTGAACCCCAGACCTGAACCCCAGACCTGAACCCCAGACCTGAACCCAGACCTGAACCCCAGACCTGAACCCCAGACCTGAACCCCAGACCTGAACCCCAGACCTGAACCCAGACCTGAACCCCAGACCTGAACCCCAGACCTGAACCCCAGACCTGAACCCCAGACCTGAACCCCAGACCTGAAGCCAGGTGGACCAAGAACAGATCCAGGATGAAAACAAGCACCATTTCACTCGGCTTCTTAATATGTGATGTTTTTTTCCTCGCCCTGTCTCTCTCTTATTTTTCCTCTTCTATTAATCTGTGTTCAGCTGTGCCTTGTCAGCTGTAGTGAAAAAGAGGTGCTGAAGCAGAGCATTATGGGTATTTTCAAACAGCTCCTGCCTCCTCTCATTAACCTCAGCCCCCCCACCCCCCATCCCGGCCTCACGACATGTCAATCAACCACGAGCACGACTGCGTAGGACATCGGACATCAATGTAGACGCACTTTGAAAAGTCGTTCCACAGATTCGTCATTTGTCCGACGGGACGTCATCCAGAAAATACACAATCCTCATTAATGTCACTCGACGGGTTCAATTAGAACGAGTCTCTCCTGCCAAGCACGCCATCGCCAAACCTGCAGCACCCGATCGCATCCTTTTTATTTACTTCATACGGTCTTAATGCTGTTTTTTAACCGCAAACCTTTTTTCTACAAGATGATGTATGTTTAAAAAAAAAAAGTATAACACATCCCCAAATTACAGGTCCTGCATACACGTTGGGATGTGACTTTTTTTTAAATTTTTTATTTGCCGTTTGTGTTTTTTTGGGGCGTTGGATCGCTGTTTGGTTTCGCCGTCAGCGTCCTGTTGCACGTTGTGTTGGTGATCCGGTTGTTACACAATGGTTAAAATAAAAAATAAGACTGCAAATAAAACCTGACTGTGTTTTTTTTTGTGTAAAATAAATTTCTATAGTGCCAAAGTCCAACACATCTGCCTCCCTGTAAGATATTCTATGTGCGATTAACGAGTTACAGCTGGTGTCGGTGACTTCGATGTCTTTAAAAGTGTCAACGTTGGGAAATAGAGAGCAGGATTTATTCATTGATAAACACCAGATATTCCCCACAATGTTATCCAACCACTCAAAGTGCTTCCCAGCTGTTTATAGGTCTTGTTTTTACAAATAATTGTGTTTACTCCCCCACATTTCAGTGAAACAGCATGATTATTTAACCTCCCTTCCTTTTTGCGACCGCTGCATCTTTTCAGATGAATATTTACACATAAAATAACACAATGAGTTCATGAGTGAATAAAGAATACAATAGCAGCACCTCTACACCAATCACAGCTCCTCGTGTCACAGGATCTTTAAAAACACTGAAGATGATAATTCTGAAAGGGAAAGACATCAAATTCATTGCTCATGAAGTGAATAAGCGCTGCGGCTCTGGTGGATTGCTCTACTTATTGTGTTGTATTGATCTTTTGGGCGGTCCAGCGCCTCTCCCACTGAGGTTTTTGGGACGCACACACACGAGTACTCAAATGTCTTGATGATTAAACTGGTGGTCTCTGATGTTTTTCTCTTAAACACTTCCACGTTAACGACATGAAACAACCACAAACACCGAGGTTTCCTCTCCAAAACCGCTCAGCTGCTTTCATTTGAACTCTAATACTTCACAAAATAGCAAAGGTATGTTTTCTATAACATTATGTACACACTTGTGCATCAGTATGAACACCATACTAATGTTACATATCATAAGATATCAGTCACAGGGCCTTTACTCTCTGATAATACTTCTGTAGATTAAAGCAGAACTTTTATGTATATTTTGAGTTGTGTTGGTTCTTTTACTTTAGTTTTCTCCGCTCGTGTATAAATGCTCTTTTCACTGTGATTTTCAGTAAATGATTGATAAAGGAAGTGCGTGCCGTGGGTGGAGGGGCCGCTTCTCATTTGCAGAAGTGAAACAAGTTCATAGAGCTTAACAACAACGTTCACAATGACGCTTTGGGGCCATTTGCACTCACGAGCGACACTCGTGAAGGAGAGGAAAGTCGAGTGAAAAAGGAGACAGGAAAGCAGAGGGCCGTCGTGCTGCCATGTTGGCCGAAGGTTTCCTCAGCGTGCTGTCTTACAGCGAGGAGGGACAGCTCGCCTCTGCTGCCAAGCGGACGCCACACGCCCGCCGTGCGGATCACTTCAACCGCCATCTCTCCGACTCCGACTCGAACCCCGCAGACCTCCAGACAGATTCATCCAAAGCAGGTAAAGCACATGAGAACCACCTGATGTTGAACTTTCCAAGCTGCTGCTGGTTTGCTTCTCTTGCTTCCCTTTTACGGAAACGTTCTTCTTGGTCAGATATGATCTTTCTTTATGCTTTCGCTTCTAATAGCAAAAGCAACAATCTAATTGCCAGTTTACTTTCTGTTATCAGGTCCAAACCAGATGGAGCTAGACTCCGCCCGATGCCAGGGGCTGAAAGTGGCGCCTGAAGGACCCGAGGGCCCCGTAGGCCGGTTGATCCCCGGGGGCCTCAACCTGGACCCAGACTTTATAGTTTGTTTGGACAACTGCAGCCTCCTGGAGCAGTATTCAGACCTGCAGGTGGCCACCATCCCCCAGCACGCTCTTTACACGCCCGTCCCTGAATCCTGCCGTCAGCCGGAGTGGGCCGCCCTTCAGGGGCCGCGAGGCGAGCCCGTCTCCATACCGGACCAGGGTTATCTGGCTATGGGGCCCAGTGTGAACAACAGCCTGGATCTGCCCGGGTCCGGGTTGGGGCCGATGTCTAACTCGGTGCTGAACGGGCTGCTGGAGAAGCAGCTGGAGGAGGTGTACATGCAGCACCTGACCGACAACTTGGCTCGATGCAACTCCCACCTGGGCAACAGCCTCCTGCACGGCCTGGTGCCTCCGCCGCAGCCCGGCCGAGGGCAGCCTCGGGGGCCGGACTCGCTGGAGGCCGCCAGTCTGGATCCGGGCTCAGGAGGAGGCAAGAGGGTCAGTTATCTGAGCACCCAGAACCTGGGTCCCTGCTCGTCCAACTTCAGCTCTCCTGTTCTGAGGATTTCGGAGGCTGAAGATACTCATCAGCAATGAGGGCAACGGGGCAAACGTATCACATGTGACGCTGTGCTCTGGCTCTTTTGCTTCCTGCACTGCGTTGACTCTGAGGGATCACATACCCACATGCAGTCGGGGTTGGGAAACAAGTGCAATGCAGTAGACGGATGTAATATTTTAATTTTGTTTACCTATATTTACACAATGTCTTTGTTTTCTTGCTTGGTGAAGTGACACTTCAAATGTTCCTGCTCTCATGTGCCATCTGCTGTTTGGTTTAGGAACTGCACCGTGATGTATTAACCTGATAAACATGTGCATTCATTGTATTGATATTATACATGTGTTTGTGGAAGGTATTTGTTATTTTAAAGCAAAAGAATGCCTTTTAAATAGAGATGTATCCAAGTGTCTAAGTAAAGTAAAATATAACTTCAATCAACAAACAAGTTGTCATTTTTTAAGTCTGCTCTTGTTATTTGCTGGTAATTCAACAATGTCAAGTGTCAATAATGTAGATATATATATATAAAATATATTAAGTGTGTTGATCTTGTGCGATTACTTTGATGTGAGGCAATTAAGGCAATCATTTGAAACTATTACATATTTTTTATTGTATGCCTCCAAATCAGTGAAGACAAACTCAAAATTAGACTTTGAAACTTTCACAGTTTACTATGTTAAGCTGTGCAGAGAGCAGAGACAAAAGTACTTTATTACTCAGGATTGTGGTTATATGATGCATGAAGGCCTCCCGTCAGCCCATGACAGATAAACCTCGAGGTGCATTACATTAAATCACAATATAGAGATGAAAGACGACCTCTGACGCTCTCTTTTCAATGGACCAACTCCAAACAAACTTGACGATATACAATCTCTTGATGCTCTGAAATTCTAAATTAGGACGACAGTTGTTCCCGTGTGTGTACGCTAACGCTAACCTCACTGCCAGGTATAATCACAATAGCATTAAAAATCAATTCTGAGTGAGGGTTTTATGTTTCCCTTCAACGTGAGAGGCAATATGATGAGGAAAGTGTATTTGAATATCTGTCTGTCTGTCTGTCTGTCTGTCTGTCTGTCTGTCTGTCTGTCTGTCTGTCTATCTATCTATCTATCTATCTATCTATCTATCTATCTATCTATCTATCTAAATGCTATTAGATACAGCCTGTATCTAATAGCATTTAGCTTCTTTTTGTATACTGCAAATATCTCAGCTGTAACCCAGCTGAACAAAACAGGTTAAAATAGGAATTAATTAAGTTGTAAACAATAAAAATACTGACTTAAGTTCAAACTTCCATCCACGTTAGCTGGAAGTAGTTGTTACCGATGTTGAGAAACCGCAGGAACGAAGTGGAATCAGTTATTGAAGTCGAGCCGAACAGTTTGACTTCATCTGAATTAGTTTAGCTAACGTGTAAGCTAACGTTAGCTTCTCAGTTGTCGTTAGCTAGTTTTGTTGCGTTTCTTCACAATGTTATTTCTGTTTATCGCCTAGCTCACGTATTACTTTGTTTTAGCGCAGAGGTCTAATTTTGCATCAAATTGTGTTGTATTGGAAGAAACTTGTCAACAAACAATCGTGAAATAGTCGATCGCCAAATGTGACAAACAAAACAAGGCGCGTCGCTCTGTAGTGACGCTCTGTAGTGACGGTGAGCGCAGCGCGCCGAGAGAGCGGCAGAGGCCTTGAACGTGATACTACACATAAAATATTACTTTGTTTTCTTCTGCTAAAAATGTCTGTGTTGTCTGTTTGATATTTAAATTAAAACTGTACAGTTAGAACAGTTTAAATTATTGTAATTGCGACTTTAAACAAGACACACAAAACCAGATTAACGACCCCAAAACACCACGTCTAACTTCCTGTTGTTGCACTAGTAATAAAGAAAACAGGAGAAAAGACATTCAACTAAGAGCTGATCTGCCTCTTGCAATAGAAAGTGAACCTCACATAAAAGAGCGAGTCGAGCCAGCGCTCTGTTTGCTTTGCAGAGGGGTTTGAGAAACGGAGACCCGGCCGGTTCTGATTGAAACTCCTCAGCGTCCGGACCTCCGACTGAGCCGAAGGAAAGCAGGAAGCACTTCCACCTTGGACAAAGCTGTCAATTCAGCACACAGCTTCGGGTTTGAATGTTAAGAAGTGAGCTGCAGGCCTATTATTAACAGTTCACAGTGACACAGCGAACAAATTAAAACAGAATATAATAACACCGTCACCGTATGAAGAACAATGTGCACACAATTTACTCAGGTTTAAGGCCTTTACAGGAGTAGATCTTTTTCACATCAGACATCTTGACGCGTCGTAGTAGAAACATCTCAAGGGTTACAGATAATACTGACGATGACTCTTGCTTTGTTGGGGTTAATCATACAGCCTTGGTCCTCATGTTGGCCGCCATATTGGTTCAAGCTCCTCACCATGTGTGAATCAAGGCTGTAAATTAGCTTCTTAGTATATTTTTGAATTTTTTAAGGCATTTCAGACAATACTAGATCGATGACACCCGGCTCAATCTTTGCTACGGTGCTGGAAGAAATCTAAAAGTCCATATTTATGGTTTAAACTAAAAGATATCCGTACAATTATGATAATCACTGTGTACAGATATCTCTTTTTTCAGCTCTTACTGCATTGTGGAATGTTGTACAGGATATAATTTGCAAAATATAACTTAATTATTTAAAAAAAAGACAATTAATCACTAACACCTACACCCTGAAATGTTATTTATTCCAGTTTCAACCTTTGTAACTTTATTTTTTTATAAATAGATAGATGTTGTATACATTATGTTAATAATTTTTTTGCTTTTCTCACAATCTTTGGGCAAAAACATGACGTAGAGAAACTGCTGCGTGGCAATATGCTTGATTGCAAATAGCAGACATACGCTCGTCAATTTCTATTTAATCTGATTCATCAGATCAGAAACAAACTGAATCGTCCGGCACACATTTTCCATGAATCCGACGGTAATTTTCCCACGCGCACATTATCTACTTGTTTATTTACTTATTTTGCGAGCAGAGTACGAAACATTTCCAATCACATGAGGCTCGATGAATGCAGAACAAAGGACCGATCTCACGGAGGGGAACAAAAAGCTCTCAGTGTTGAGAAAACACTTCGATGGACAGAGACGAGAAAGTAGAGAGCATTTGTTCTTGTTGAAGACGTCAAACACGAGCTCAGACTCAGACGAGTCAGAGTCAACTGCTGAGAAAGGAGAAGAAGAAAGTGATGGAATAACACAAGCGACATTCATGAAGGACACCCTGAGTTTATTTATAGCTCTGTACTTCCAATTAATAATAATAATACAATAATAAAACAATAAATAACTTCATTTAGAAATAGAATATCAGTTATGATTGTATTCATTTGGTATTCAGTCGTCGTATAACGGGACTTCTTGCTGCTTTTGTCTTCTATGTAGGAAGTCAATCCAGGAGATTCTTCCACACGGGTCCATCTTTGTCCTTCGATAACCAGAAGGTTCAGAGGCCGAGACCAGAGGTCTCCTCAAAAGTAGGAAGTCTTTTTCCTTCCACTGCTGTAAACCATGAAGCTGTGACGCTGCTCTGCGGCACACACACTCCCTCTCTACTGTTATGTGGTCCAACTCTTCTCCTCGGGTCTGTTCTTCATGGGGAAAAGCTTCCTACATGGCTTGAGCAACATGACTGGCCTTCTCACTAGAGCAGCCCATGAGGAAGAGGAGGATGATGAGGAAGAAGAAGCTTTCTCAGGTGAGTCTCAGTCAGTCAGCTTGATATGAGTGTGCATCGCCTTTCAGGGGATTTAAATGTGTTAAACTACACAACTGCTGAACGTCAGCATGTTAACATTCAGACATATGGAACTGAGGATCATTCTCAGGATTTTAAGAATCCACATTTGATCCAGAAAAAAATAAAACTACGCTCTCTCGACAGCGTCATCAAACACCACACCTCTCTCATCGTCGCCGATGTGGAATTTGCGAGTCCTCCCCCTCGGTGCCGGCGTGGGCTTCCTCTGGGATTTGCGCCTACTTCCTCCCAGAGTTCAAACGCATGCACAATATTTGCCTGTCTGTACCCGACTCCTTTTTTTTATGTCTTCACGTCTGTCCGCCCTGGAAGAGAGATCCCGCAGGGACTCCGCCTGAGCTTTCTCTGCTCTTTTTTTTTTCTTCTTTGTGGAGTTTTTTTTGTTTTTTTTTACATATCAAATCCAGGGCCTACAGGGAGAGGAAGTTGTTTGAAATCCGTTGCTGAAACGCTGTCGGTTTCATTCATGGAGATTTAGAAGTGTGTGTGTGTGTGTGTGTTAGTGGAGTGTAAAAAATAAGCAAACACTATGCAGTGTGACATTGTCACCCTTCATGCTGGAAGCCTTAAATGAACAGAAATTGTAGTGATTACAACTAGGAGTGTCATTTGTAATGTGATGATGGTACGCGCGTGTGTGTGTGTGTGTGTGTGTGTGTGTGTGTGTGTGTGGCTGGCTGGATGGATACCATTGCTAGCTCAGGGATTCCTGTGCACATTAGCGGCTGCGTGAGTTTTTGTTTTGTGTGTGTGTACATGTGTGTACATGTGTGCGTCCTCTCTCTATCTCCATAACCCCCTGTCCCATTCTCCACCCGCGTCCCTCTCCCGCTCTCCTTTTGTCCCAGCATGGCTGTAGGATGGCTGCCCTGTGGACTCCGTCTCTGCCGCTCTCCGCCTGCCTGCTTTGGCCCGCGTGTTCGGCCCTGACCACGAGCCCGTCCTCGCCGGGCTTCAACGGCAGCGATGGCGGCCCGTCCGGGGACGCGCCCGTGGCCCTCGGGGTCTTCAGCGTGGACTATCACCACGTGCAGGCTCCCTTTGAGATTGTGCTGTGGATCATGCTGGCCTCACTGGCCAAGCTGGGTGAGCGTCCGTCGCTCCAGTGCTCCTGCACCATGAGATAGGACGCTGCGGGAGGAGGTCAGATGTTGCGAGGAAAGAAGTAGCGCGACGCCTTTTTCATCTTCTCTGTCTCTAACGTGCAGGTTTCCACTGGTCCGGTCGAGTCCCGGCGGTGGTGCCGGAGAGCTGCCTCCTCATCATGGTGGGCCTCCTGGTCGGAGGGGTGATCTACGGCGTTCGCCACTCGGCTCCCCCGACTCTCAGCGCCGATGCCTTCTTCCTCTTCCTGCTGCCGCCCATCGTCTTGGACGCGGGATACTTCCTGCCGGGGAGGCTGTTCTTCGAGAACCTCGGCACCATCCTCTGGTCGGTACACTCGTAATGTTGGACGGTCTGTATCCAAAATTAGTTTTTTTTTTCCCCCAAACACGCCAAAATGGCTGACATACAGGGAAAACAAATTCCATATGTATAGGATGTGCAACTAAAGCGTCAATGAAGACGCAAACTCCTCTACAAGCGCCTCACACGCATGTTTTGAAGCACACGCCTGTGGTTTAAAATGGCCAAGTACCAAAAGTGTTACGGTGTGTTTCAAACTACTTCGACGCCTCTACTTGGACCTGGTTTTGGATTTGCAGCGTCAAATGAGCAGAGCCTAAAGCGAGAGAGCTTAAGGGAATAAAAAGCAAAGGTCCCCCTTTTTTAAAAGATTTAAAATCTCAATGGGATTATCCAGGATCAATACAGATTAAACACCCCCCACCCTCTTCCTGCAGATGACAGTATCTTATAATAGAAATTAATTAATAATTGTGCATTCATCGGGTAAAATGATAAGCAACACTGGCGGCAGGTCACATCAGCTGTCTCTACTTTGTAAATTACTTTTACAAAGAAAAACTATAGTGGCACTCACAGCCTTAGCTGTACTGTCTTTGCACTAATTAACACACTAAACTACTAACATTGTCATAGTAAGTGTGTTAGCGTGGTGCCAGAGCATGCTCACACTATTCAGACGTTCCTCTGAGCTCAGGAGTGTTTTTAGCACCTCTCATGTGATTGCTTTGGTTTTCACAGCCCTCAGCTTCAGTGTGTTTCGGGCTCAGTCTTCACCACTCTCGTCGCCGCCGCTTTGCTTCTTTGCGTGCCCGTCGCTGCTCTGATTGTGCGCACGACACCTCCTCAGGTATGCGGTGCTGGGAACCCTGTGGAACGTGTTGGGCATCGGCCTGTCTCTGCACGCCGTGTGCCTGCTGGCCCCGGGCTCCCTGGGAGACGTCTCCCTGCTCCACTGCCTGCTGTTCGGCTCGCTGATCGCCGCCGTCGACCCCGTGGCCGTGCTCTCCGTCTTCCAGGAGATGCACGTGAACGACCAGCTTCACATCCTGGTGTTCGGGGAGTCGCTGCTCAACGACGCCGTCACTGTGGTGAGGGCAGGGGCCGGGCGGTCACCGGGGTCGGCCTTTACATACATGTTTGTTTCAGTGCACGACGACACGTCTCTCGTCCTTCCAGGTGCTCTACCGGCTGTTCGAGTCCTTCCTCCGCCTGCCTGCGGTGTCGGGGCTGGACGTGCTGCTGGGAGGCTGCAGGGTTTTGCTGGTGGGCCTCGGGGGCCTGTTCGTAGGCCTCTTCTTCGGCCTGCTGGCGGCCCTCACCTCGCGCTTCACCTCCAGAGCCCAGGTCATCGCCCCGCTCTTTGTCTTCCTCTACTCCTACCTGTCCTACCTGACCTCCGAGATGCTTCACCTCTCCGGCATCATGGCGTGAGTGCTGCCGAGGATCAACGCAGAAACGTTTAAGCTTGGCGGAAGCTTAATTACACTGTAAAAAAAACGCCTGTGAAATTTACTATGTTTGTGAGCAGTAACCTACTGCAAACTATTTCCCAGTAAAATACTGTGTATTCATTTAAATATTACAGTAGTCAAAGCTTTACTGTATTTTTTTATTTTTATAAAACACAGTAGTAATGTGGGAAAATCACAGTAACCAAAAATCTACTGTAAAAATCATTGCACTCAAAAAGTACTGTAGAAAATGACAGTAACTAATAATCTACTGTAGTTGTATACTACTATATGCTGGAATGGTAAAGAAGATAAGATAGATAATTATTTGTTAGTCCCTCAGTGGGGAAATTACAGGATTACAGCAGCATTGCTCACAAGTAAATAAGATAAACACATAATATAATAATAGTATAAATAAACAGTAGAACGGTAATAATCATAAAAACACAGTAGTGCTGTGGGAAAATCACAGTAACCAAGAATCTACTGTAAAAAATCATTGCACCCAAAAGTACTGTAGAAAATGACAGTAAATAATAATCTACTGTATCCACTGTATCTACTGTATATACATAAATATATATATATATATATATATATATATATATATATATATATATATATATATATATATATATATATTTATATATATATATACTGTGTTTTTTTTTACAGTAAGTTACTTGTCAATGGCTGCCAGTTAATAACTGTTGATTTCACAGTTTTTTTACAGTGTATATCTCATATCTTTACCTCTTTCCCTGCAGCATTGTGACCTGCGCTGTGACCATGAAGCAGTACGTGGAGGCCAACGTGTCCGAGCGCAGCAACACCAGCATCCAGTACTTCCTGAAGATGTGGAGCAGCGTGAGTGAAACCCTCATCTTCATCTTCCTGGGCGTGTCCACCATACAGGACGTCCACATGTGGAGCTGGCCCTTCGTCTGCTCCACGCTGCTGCTCTGCCTCGTCTGGAGGGCCACGGGTATGCAGTGCATAAAAAAAAACACATCTTTCTTAGCCAGATGCTTGAATATGGGTTTAAAAGGAGAGGATTCAACCGGCCGTCCTCCCTGTGAAGGAGTCCTCCTGCTCACTGCTGCCGTGAACAAGCTGCGCAGGAACACCGTGACCTTTCGGGATCAGTTCATCATCGCCTACGGTGGCCTGCGAGGGGCCATCTGCTTCTCCCTCGTCTTCCTGATCGACGACTTCCCGAAGAAAAGACTCTTCATCACGACCACCATCGTGGTCATCCTCTTCACCGTCTTTGTACAGGTGGGAGAACAACGCCGCGTGGGAATTTTGGTGAAAGACAACAGTTCCTGTTGTTTCTTTTATTTGTTGTTTGAGTGTTTTTTTTTTGTGTGTGTGTCTGGTTTCCAGGGGATGACTATTAAGCCTCTTGTAGAGCTGCTGGATGTGAAGAGGAAGAAGAGGGCTTTGCCTTCGGTCAGCGAGGAGATCCACAGCAGGGTGAGAACGAGCCGCCGGTCCAGAGAGATGCTGAGTCAGCAGTCTTTAAGGACGACAGCATCTGCATTGTGTGTTGTCTTATAAAATAATCAATCAGACACATATTTACACATCAGCTGTTTGTATAGTCATAAAGAGGTAATGAACGGGTATATGACATAATTTCAGCATATTTAGTTAAAACATTTTAACAAACTAACCGATAAAAAAGTGCACTTTTCAGATTAATGATCTTGCTTTTATAATCATGTTATATACAATGTTTCAAAGTAAATATTTTACTAAAATAATAATTAAGTTAGTGTTAAGATAACTTGGCATGTTTTGTATTAAAATGTACCTTTTATAAATACTTAGATACTGTGAAAGTAATCAAAGTGAAGATATAAATCCATCTTGTAAGTAAAGTGACGAGCTTTAGCTGTGATTCAGTTTTTCTTCACGAAGAGAAATGAGTCTTTTAACGTTGCTTGTCTTTCATCTGTGGAAACGAAAATGACGGCTTGCACTTTCTTAACAGTAAAATATATGTAGAGGCAAAATAAACCTGAGTGATTCTCACGCTGCGTCTCCTCTCAGCTCATCGATCACCTGCTGGCAGGAATAGAGGACGTGGTCGGCTACTGGGGGCAGCACTACTGGAAGGACAAGTTAGTTCTTCTTAACACGTGTGTGTGTGTGTGTGTGTGTGTGTGTGTGTGTGTGTGTGTGTGTGTGTGTGTGTGTTTCTCCTCAAAGTATTTTTGCATGCCCATAAACTTAGGACCTAAAATGACCACTAGGTGGCAGCAAATACCACATGCAAAACTCCCATATCATTTCTCAGGGTCTCAGGACTCTGAGAAATAATAATAATGTTTGATATTTATTGTGTGTGTGTGTGTGTGAGGTTTGAGCAGTTCAACAGGAAGTACCTTCGGCGTTTCCTGATCAGTGAGGATCACCAGGCTCGCTCCAGCATCCTGAGAGTCTACCAGGAGCTGGAGAGGAGGGAGCAGAGAGGGGACGAGGAGGCGCCACCGCCGTGAGAACACACTTTCACTTTATCTCGCCGTCGTTTAGGGATTTTACGTTTAGGGATCACTAGGACCTGATTGAAGGAGGCCTAAAAAGGTCACGTTGACATCCTCAAAAACAAATCAAGTGACCAGTTTGTAAGTATCAAGTCAAAAGTTACAGGATATCTGCGTCCACCCCGTCGATTCCCAGGCATCTTCCTTCTTAAAACCCCCAAAATGGCTCTGAAAACTTGTCCGATCTCAGTTTTTACAACACAGTTTTTAGATAAACGTCTTGCTTTTAGGGCGGACCCTCGCTCCCACAGCCGCCCCCTCTCACCAGAGGAGATGGACAGCATCCGGCGTATTCTCTCCAGGAACCTGCAAAGCTTCAACAACAAGGTAACTTGCCCAGCGTTGGTTCATTTAGAATAAAAGGAATCAGCGATCGCGTGTGTGCTGCTCTTTGTCTGCTGTGTGGGTTCACGCGTGAGTTGTGACTCCAGCAGACACCGGCTTACAGCAGACACACTTTGCACCAGGACGCCGCCGCGGGCCGAACCAGGAGGCCTCTGCACCGGCACCAGAGTCTGGGAGAGAGACGCACAAACGACACACAGGTAACGCAATTCACTCAAGTCTCTTTTCAGAAGAAACAAGATGTGAAATCATTCTTTTAAAATGGTAGTAAATGAGTTTATACTTAAAAATGTCTCACACAAATATGTCATCATCATATTTGGATATAATTTTAATTGTAAAGCCATTAATTACATTATGCTCTGACTTCTCATGAAAGTACTTGAAGAGATTGTGACATTTTTATAAAATTGCTTTTAAGTGATGTTGTCCTATGTTTTTATTTTAATGTTTTTATTTTATATGTTTTTATATTTTTATGTTTTTATTTTATATGTTTTTATTTTAATGTTTTTATTTTATATGTTTTTATTTTTTATGTTTTTATTTTATATGTTTTTATTTTTTATGTTTATATTTTTTATGTTTTTATTTTTTATGTTAAATTTTTTATGTTGATATTTTTTATGTTTTTATTTTTTATGTTTATATTTTTTATGATCTATTGTGCAGTTCTTTTTGGCTATTTGTTTGTTTTGGTTGTTAAATGCTTTGGTAGGGTCTTTTATGTTTTTATCTGTTAAAGCACTTCGTAAACTATGTTTATTATTATTATTTATTTATGACAAAATGTGAAACAAGTGTCACCACTAAAAGAAAATGCTGAAATGGTAAAGAAGATAAAATAATTATTTATTAGTCCCTCAGTGGGGAAATTACAGGATTACAGCAGCACTGCTCACAAGTAATAAAAAAATATACAGATGGAATAAAACATGTGTATGAAAGTAGTGAGCTTTATTGACATGAATGTATTGACTAAACTAATTTACTTCAATGCGTTAAAAGCTTATATTAAGACTCACGATGTACTTCCATTGCACAGGAGGAGGATGGAGGCTCAGGCAGAGGGAGAGCAGGACTCAGCCGGTCTCACACAGGTACAGCGAGAGAAAATACACAAAAAGAAAACACATGTTACACATAATAATAACCGCTCAAGCTAAAAACTAAGAATAAAGTCACGCCATGAGATCGTCTCTGCTCTCTCCTCCCCTGACCTTTGACCCTGACCCTGCCGTGGCTATTCTTTGACCTCTTGGCAGTGAGCTACACGAGCCCGAGGCCGGTCCTCCCGGACCCATCGGCCCCGGCGGCGCCGTCGGATCCGACCTGGAGGAAGCCGGCGGATCCGCGACCTCCAGCTGCCGGAGAGGAGCGTCGGGCCCCCGCGGGCCGGACGCCAAAGAAGCAGCTCAGCTTTGTTCTGGAGAGCGAGAAGCGGCCGTGAAGAGCCGGAAAGGTCAGGCGGCGAGGAGGAAGAAAACGCCAAAAAACCTGTGAAGTCGCTCATTTTCAAAAGTGATAAGTAGCTCGTACTCATTTAACCACGGGAGTCGTTGGGTTTCCAGACTCGGGCTGTTAAACGGTTTCTGCAATTTCATGGATATCTTCCAATTAAAAAAATGTGTTTTAAAATGTATGAAATAATTCACCTCCTGGATTCATAATTTGAAGTGTTTTGCCGGCTCCGTGGTTCAACTCTCTGCCAGAGGGTCATTTGCATCTTCGGTCTAATTCATTTTCAAAGCGGCGCTCAAAGAGTGTAAAACACCTCAGAAAAAAACACCCCGCGGTCACACAGGCGGACGCTCGCCGTCCACATTACACACACACACACACACAAACCAATCCGGGCCTCACTTTTGCCTGCTTCAGTAACACACACACACACACACACGCACACACACACACGGTAATTTGACGAGGACAGGCTCACTGCTTCCTAAAATAACTCCTGACCCCCTCGGTTACTGGAGCTTCTTCCACTCCCAGCATGCCAGGGAGTGGCTGGGAGACCCCGACTGTTGTCTTTAGGTCTGGGGCCGGGCAGAGGGTGGCCGAGCCGAGGAGCGACTGACCCTGAAGCCGACGGAAACACAGCACAGTGAAGGCGGTTTCAGGGCCGGAGCTATGAGGGTGGGAGCCGCGACCTTGTCGGGGGGGATATTCGGGCTGGTGGGGACTCTGTGCTTCTTCGTCGCCTTCGGTACGGACTACTGGCTGGTGGCCAGTGACAACTGTGGACCGCACGCATGGCCGACACCAACAACGCCGGCGAAAGATGCCAACGGCACCGAGGTAGGACGGACGGACGCACGCGTGCACATGTTGTATGTATTCACGCACACAAACCAGCGCAGGGAACGCAACAACAAAACACCCGACGGCTGTCAGGATCGGTCGGTGACGTCCAGCTCAACAAACGCATATAATAATAGTCGCGACACCACATGTGAGAACCACAAAAAGACCGATGTGGAATCTGTTCAGACGCTTTGTGCACGCGCTGTCACTGTTGGATATTTAAAGAGGTACCAAAAATAATTTAAATAACAAGGTTGGACGACTTAAAGAGCAGCAGATTTATCAGAGAAAGGACCAAATCAAAGCAGCGGAGATCAAAGCTTCCTGCTGTAACTTTTAATATGAGTCCAGCTCCCAAAACACTGGATCCTACACTTCCCATAATGCATCCAACATGTCTGGGAAACACTGGATCAAGCTTCATTTTGTAACGCCGGCTTTTACAGATACATAATGCTTTCCTTGGACTCATCGGGGCTTTTTAGTGAAACGCTATATTCTGACATTCTCACAAGGAAAAGGAGGTTAAGAAGGTTTATATTCATTTAGCTTTAGTTTAGCGAATTAGCACAAAACACAAAGTTCAGCTGTTGGTAGTTTACACTTGATGAAGTTCTGTTAAACCATAATAATAAGTAGTATTAGAAGGCTGGGGACTTTTTATTGAACTCTTTCTCATGACAGTATCTACACAACTGTGTGTATTTCCAGATAAGTCATGAGACAGCAGCAATAATGTCTCTGTTGGACTCAACATATGAGCGCCTGATTGTCAGAAGACTGGGTAGAGCTCATGATACGACCATAAAGACGTCATGTGGGCCTCTGTGGATTGATAAACGTGTATTTAAGATGATAGCGTTGAGAGTCTGGGAGATGCACGTTGTGTTTCCTTCTTCGAAGAATAAATGTACTTGTTTTCATGATTGTACTCCGAGGTGTCGAGTGAATTGTTTCAACAACAGCTGAGGCTGATTGTCATTAGTTTGATGACCTCGTCCGAGTTATTCCCAGGCAGCAGCAGCAGTAGTTGTAGTAGTAGTAGTAGTCGTCGTAGTAGTAGTAGTAGTGAGGTCAGCGTTTTCTTGCAAAGTGAGTGTGTGTATTATTTACACAAGCAGACCCCCTCACGGTGAACTCCTCACCACAACAGCCTTTTATTTTCAATCGGAGAGGATGATTAAAATTGCCGATGTGTTATTCGGCGCCATCAATCATGTTTCTGACAAGCAAATGGAGAGCGTCGCTCATGCGTGTTTCATGAGTTTCCCCCTCCTCCCTCTCCTCCTCCTCCTCCTCCTCCACCTCCTCTTCTTCCTCCTCACGGCCGTAATCAGAACCACGTTTGAGGGCCGAGGCGCCGCTGACGCGGCGAGTCACTCGGAGCGGCGTCCACAAAGCTGACAGACGTTCAGGTTCATCCATCTTCAGACGACTGAGTGTCCGTCGCTCTCTGCTTGTGTGCCGATGTCTCTCTCTGTGTCTCTTTTACAGATCCAGCTCTGGGAGACGCTCACTGCTTCCCCTCCTGCGTCGCTCTCTCTGCTCCACGAGGGCTTCTTCTGGCGGTGCGGGTTTCAGGTGGAGCCCACAGCGCACGCGACGCTGGCCACGCTCTTCAGTACGTTCGGGCCCTGGTCTCAGGCGGCAGAAGGCTTCTGTTGGCGTTGGTCCAATTTGTCTCATACGTTAGCTTGGCATGCTAACAAGCGCAGGGAAGATAAACGTCTATAATTTGGATGTTTGACATCAAATATATCCAGGAGGAGAGCAATGAAGGCTGTGTCGCCGTTTAATTCAATTGACGGGGTGTTTTTGGGCTTCTGTCTAAATTTCTTTCTTTTTTTTCCAGACTTAAATGAATTTTCTTTTCTTCTCTTTTTTTTTTCTTCCGCGTAGCAAACCAGCCAGAATCCAAGGTGTGCGTCCACGGTTACCTCTTCCCTCTGCCCGTGGCTCTTGGACCGGTGCCTCATCCGAGTTATGACGCCACAGCAGGTACGGCGCCCTCTCTCACGCCTTCACAAAGTCACCAACCACAGCAGTGGTTCTCAGACTGTGGGGCGCGACCCTCTAGTGGGGCGCGGAGGTATTACAGGTGGGGCGCAGGGGGAGATGCAGATTCTTTAAATAAAAATCCTTTATTAATCCCACAGTGGGTGATTTGTTCTCTGCATTTTACCCATCATCCTTAGTAATGAAGGAGCTTTGTGCTGCTGTGAAGCTGTGGGGCTTCAGTGTCTTGCTCAAGGACACTTCAACTTTTTTTTTTTTTTTGAGAGCAATTTCTTTTGAGAGAAAACAGTTAATTTTTTGAAAGCGCAGTTATTTTGGGAACTTTTTTTTTTGAGAGAACTTTTTTCTCGATTTTTTTTTTTTTTTAGAGCAATTTTTTTTTCGAGATACATTTTTTTGAGAGAGAAAATTGTTTTTTGAGAGCATTTTTTTTAGAGCTTCTTTTAGACCATTTTTTATTATTTTTTTTTAATGAGGGCAAAGATTTGGAGATAATTTACTTACAGACAAGAAATTTGCTCGGGTAAAAAAGACACAAACCTACCTTCATAGTTCGACAGCACCACTGTCATAAAGCACCAATCATATCCAATATGTCATGTCTTTTAGCTTCTCAGGTGTTGGCTTACCTCCACATGTTTATTTACACACATGCGTTTCATTTACAGTCACTTCGTCACACACAAACACAATTTTACAGTTTGCATTTGTCTGTTTAAAGTGAGAATAATAAGAAAGTAAAAGTTTAAAATCACAGTAACAGAGAGAAGTCGAGGCTTCAAAGAGCGACTGGGGAATAAGATGGTGTTCATATTTCTTATTTCTTAACCATACAAATCAAAGCCTTGGAGTTTTAGTAATATTAAGGTCATGGGGGTCAAAGTCTCCCAATGATATCCCCCCCAAACACACACACACACACACATACTGACACACATGCTCGCACATTCCCAAATCAAAGTCTCCACGCTGCCAAAAATAAGAATCTGGTGGAGAATTAATTAAAAATGTATTCATGTATTGGCCTAAAAGTATTCATTAATTATTCAGAGGAAACACTGCGTGTGTTTTTGAAGGAATAGTTTGAGATCTCGGGGAGTACACTCACAGTCTTCACTTTCTTTTCAAGAGTTATAATATAATATCACAAGACTGACACAACTCTCATGTTTAAATATGAAGCTACAACCTTCGCGAGCACAGAGGCCTCCCGGCGTCTCCGAATCTCACTAATTAACACGTTACGTCACGTTTGTTTGATTGGAAAGAAGTCGCCGCTCCCAGCCGAGAGAAGAAGTTTCTCTCTCAGGGAAACCACAAAGTGTTGCTTTTTACATATCTGCACTCAACAAATCACACATAATGTGTTACTTACTGAGCTTCAGAGGGCCTGACTCTCTTTACCTTCAGAGCCAGGCCCGATGCAGGAGTTTTACTGGACACAAACTCTTAAAGGCTGTCGAACAACACGCTACAGAAGTGTCACTGTGTCTTTGGCCTGCAGTGTTTCGGGGTTTCTGGACCGTGCTGATCGTCCTCGGCCTGGTCGGCGCTCTGACGGGCGGCTTCCTGCTGGTCTGCGGCGTTCCCTTCGTCAGCCACAAGCTGCACACGCTGGCCGGCGCTTTCCTCATCGCCGCTGGTAAAATATACCGTGTGTGTGTGTGTTTTACATGTGTGTGTGTGACATTTTATAACCGTGGTATTCATCTGCAGGGAGGTGGGGGCGGGGGGGGAGGAAATAGGCTCTCTCTCTCTCTGGAGGGAGGAGCTGAACGCAGGGACGCAAACACATGATGGTGTCAGCCGTCCGCTGCTGTCAGCTGTCCAAAACTGTCACATGACGGGCCTGACACACACAAACACACACACACACCCACTGGGCAGCAGATGTCACTCCGCGGTGGTGTCGCTCTCACAACAGCAGCTTTAAACACTGCAGGAGGAGATGAGTCTGCGTTCCTCTGGTGTTACTCAGCGGCAGTGATAGCCTCTATCTGTGTCTCCCTGTCACTCCTCATATCAACCTCCCCTCCCTCTCTCCCTCCCTCCGTCTCTCCCTCCCTCTCTCCTCCCTCCCTCCTCTCCCAGCCTGCCTGTTCCTCTTCACGCTGCTGCTCTTCGTGCTGTGGATGGAGGCCATGGACGTGGAGCGCTACGTCCTGCAGGAGCGAGGGGAGGCCTGTCCGGGCGCGCGGGTGTCGGTGCTCTACGGCCTGTCCTTCATGGCGGCGGCCGCCGGCGTGCCGCTGGAGCTCGTCTCCGGCATGGTCTTCATGCTGGTGGGCCGCGCGCTGCGTGCCAGAAAGTGAGCTTTCCATCTGTGGCCTGTCGGGGAAGAGAGAGGACTGACCTTTTTTTGTGTGTGTGTGTGTGTGTGTGTGTTTTTTATAAATGTCCCGCACTGGGATTGCAGCAACACACTTGTGGCATGTAAATACTGGCTGGAACGACACAATCAATATTAAAAGCACCGCCTTTTGGATGTGGAGGACCACGCCGTTTTCTTGCTTTGCTTCATTTCCATAAAAAAAAATCAAATTGCTATCGAGTTATAGTATCACAATACGTTTGTGCGATACTGGCATTAAAGAGCAATTTGGGATGTATTTGTATCTAAACAATATGGAATATCGTCCAACCGTCATTCAAGAGATTTATGTGTGTTTTTGTTTGTTTGTTTGTCAACGCAATAAACTGAGCGCGAGGTGAGAGCTGTGAGAGTGAACCAGCTGTGTCCCCTGTCCTGATTTTTGGCACCTGATCAAAGTAGGCGAGCTGGAGCGAGAGTGAGGTGGAGGGGGGAGGGCGGAGTGTGTGTGTGTGTAGGGGGGTGGGGGGGTGGATGGAGACAGAAACGGTGGCTTTGGGTGGAGGGGGGTGGAGAGGGATGGGGACAGGGTGGAGGGGGAGGCAGAAGAGAGAGAATTGGTGCTTGTCGGGAGGCAACAAGGGGGCTTTGAGAAATGAACAGCTGTTTGTGGGTTTTGGTCGCCGTACAGCAGGCCGGCCACCTGCCTCCTTCACCCCAATCACATTTCAGTGCCTCATTGAAATCCTGACGCTCGCTCTGTTCCTCGGTCCCACCCGACTTCATGATATCGGTGCGATCGTCCATCGACAAAATGACCCACACGTCCTCGAATTGGGAAGTCGTGACTGACTTGTCATTGTATCGGGGGCTTCAGAGGCCTCGCTGATTAAACATAGCCGTGTGAGTTATTGAAATAGATCTAATCTATGTTGAGGCAGCGCACTTCAGAGCGTGATGCTGTAATGAAGCGCCATATAGCCACCAGATGCTAAAGGTCAGCCGAGTCTACTTGTGATGTCAGAGGATAAGGAGACCCTCTGGTTTTGGTCTTTTGCATGATTGTTTATTGGTAAGTTAATGTATTTTTCTTACGTCTGCAATGATAGTTCATGCTAAACATGACAGATGTAGGATATATAGAATATTTTGTGTCATTTGTCTGCAAACAGCTTGATGTACTTTTGAATTTTAATAACATCTCAGCTCATCTTTTAAGGTGGGAATTGTAGTACTTGAGTTCATTTGTAACCGAATAGCATTTCAACCACAAGAAAACACTCCTCTTGTTCTAAAGAAGACACACAAAAAAACTGAAAACAGTTGCCAAGTAGATAAAATAAAGACATGTAACTCAATCTGAAACATTTGAGAGTAATCTGTCTACATTTATAGATACCCAGGGGAAAAACAGCGAGGAGAGGGATCATTTTCTCTCTATCAGTCTCTGAGATCTCTGCCGCCATCACAGAACAATGGAGGGAAATGAAAAGTGGTTTGTGGTTCATTTAAATGACGTTTAAAATCTCAACAGCAACATGTCCTCTGATGCCTCACTCACTTATCCACAGACCTCGCCGCAAACCATTTTCATTGGAAGTATTAAAAGTATAAAACATTTAGAAGTGTCCCTATCTGTTGACAGCGAGATCTGGATCACTCGAACCAGAACATTGTTTCTGGACGGATCACATCCCTGCTTTTCATATTGCTCAACACTTTGAAAACGTCCCTCTGAGCTCTTTTGTTTTGAGGTGCTAGTAACGGTTAGATAATGCTAAAAGAGAAAAACAAGTTTTTGTGATTTTTATTTTTTGTTATCAGCATTTTCTGGCTGAACATTGAGAAAGATTAAGATCGTATTTTTCAGCCACAAAAAAAAAAAGAAGCAAGAGACGGAACAAAAGCAATCGGAAAAAGGTTTTGTCTTCTGATTGAAGTATAAATGAGCTCACTTCAGTTGAGCAATTGCATTTTTTAAAGTGACTGAACCCTTAAAAGATGTAAAAGTGTCCTCTGGAGTTTAAGCAGTGGAAAGGAGCTGCAGTGTCGGTCGAATTGTCAACACTGAAAGGAGTTGAGGTGTCGGTTGCTGCTGAAACGCTGTGAGTTGGGATGTAAGCACTGAAAGCACTTGGTGCGGCAGTGGAAGTGGTGACAAAAAGGGTAAAATAGGTGAGTAATGAACTGCTTTCATGAAGACTACTGGAAGTGAAGGGCAGCAGCTAAGTCCATCGTCTCCAATATGCCATGGTGGTACATGAGATGCCTGTGGTGTGCTTGTCTCGGACATTTCTGCTGACTCACAAGCCCAGTTTGGGTGGGACCAGTTCATCCACTGCATGGCTGACGGGCCTGCATGGCAGCTGTGCATTTCTCTTTCATGGAAATGGAAAGTGTATCAGGCTAAAAAAACTGCAGCAGGCAATGCTGGCTCTGGGAAAAAGTAAAAGTGATGACAACAAGAACAAAAAAACAACCATAAAGAGACACAAAGTGAACGAAAAGAGACGTAACAACAACAAACACAGAGACCCAAAAGGACTACAGAGAAAAACACAAACTACAAGTAGACACAAAGAGACTGACAATCAATGAGTACAAAGAAACATAAACACCTCCAAAGAAACACAAGAGCACTACAAAGAGACACTAAACACCTATAAAGTGTGCGTCTTGCTCCTTTAGAGGCTGTTAGGCCTCATAATAAAACCTGATAGTCGGGGTGGGGGAAAAACTCGATACAGCATAGTATCGCGATATTTTGCGTGGCGATATTGTATCGATACACGGAAGTCGAGTATCGATCTTGTAATTTAATCTAAACGTTTTGGTCCTAGAATAATGAAATGAAGTTATTTTTTGTCGACAAATTTTTCCTTTGGGGACAATTTGCGGTTGAAAAAAAAATTGTAATAAATCGCAATACTCAATGTATCGCGATAATATCGTATCGGGACTTAAGTATCGTGACGATATTGTATGGTGGGACCTTCTCGTGAGTGCCTCCCTTACCTGATACCAGTCAGAGACGAAGGTCACGACCTCCAGGCCCGGTCCAACACACCAGCTTTGCTCTGTTTCTCTGGGTGACTTTGCTGAAACCCTTTAAAATCTGAAGGATAGATTGATGACCAAGTGCTTGTGATGGCGGTTAATCCATGCAAATTGTACTTTCTCTCTCTCTTCTCAGCTGATTAATTGTTGGTCCACTCAATTCATCCCACAATCAGCCAGCAGAGGGCTCTCCAGCTCTCCTCTTCAAGAGGAACATCTCCCTCACATAGAGGGACAAGAAGTGGGGAAAAAATATGAGCGAGCAGTGAGTGCAAAAGGAAAGGAACGTGAAGGAAAGGAAAGGAAGCAATTACTGAGCCGAGTATTGAGCTAGAACCCCGGCTTGTTCAGTGACTGTGGCTCTTCCTAATCATAGTTAATTAACTCTTATGTCTCCTCCCCTGTCATCCACAACAATGGTAACACACTATCACTTCATTTAAGGAAGGAATAATCTTGCACTTGAAGTGTCAGCAATTACGGGCGTTATAATATTATGCATACGGCACGGCGAGCGTCACGTGAATAAAGACATGACACGATAATAAAGTAATAAATGGCTTCGCAAATTAACCCCAACAGACCCAAGGAACCCAAAGAGCATACGTCTGGTTGATTAGGGGTAATGAGTGTGTGTGTGTGTGTGTGTGTGTGTCGTATATGTACGAGCAGATGTATAATGCGCAGATCTGTATTTCCAGGCATGGCACCATTATTCGCTGCTAATTTCTACTGTTTGCGAAAGGGCCCGTGTATGTGATGTGTCAGACGGCAAACAGCAGGATGTGGTCTCACACTAGGAAGGGCAAATTAACCCGACGTGGACCCCTCGACCCCTCGTGTGCCCCGGAGCACCTGGACTGAATGCTGGTGGGCTCTAATCCAGTAAAAGAGAGGGATACACTCGGTGAGAGCTCTTTCCTTTCTTTCTCTAACCCCCTCACTCTACTGGTGAGCCTATTACCTGCTCTCTCTCTCTCTTTCTCTGTGTGTGTGTGTGTGAGCCCCAAGCATGGTGAGTGTGTGTGTGCGCGTGTGTGTGAGACGGCCAGACGGACACAGTTTCTCCCAGATAAAGGATTTTTCTCCTGTCAAAAAAAATGACTGATAATAAGAGCTGATAGGAGAGAATAGCTGGCCTTATGGCATCACTCTTGCTTTTTGTGTGTCTTTTGTACACTTTAAATCCCCAGGAACACCACCCCCCTCCCCTCTCACACCCCAACAAACACACACACACACACACCCACACACACACACACACACACACACTCTTAATCTGTATTGGGGGTGCTTAGGGAGAAGGAGCAGGTGGAGGAATAAAGACAAGTTTCTGTGTGTTTCTTTTTCTATTTCTTGTATAAATAACTAGTGTGCGCTTATTAGAGACAGCCCTCCCTCCCAGACACACACACACACACACACACACACACACACACACACACACACTGTTCATGCAGACAGATTATGTCTCAGACAGTCAGAGCTCCTGCCTTCAATTAACCTCACAAAGACAGGATCACTTACACACACATCTGATGATAGCAGGAGGGAAACAGTGAGAGGTGTGTGTGCGTGTGTGTGTGCGTGGGTGTGTGTGTCAGTGGTTGCCATGTATGTAACATGCAGGCTATACAACATAGTCAACTTATTAGTGGAGGACATTATGTAATTTACTCTGTGCAAACATTCCTGTGTATCACCCACCGTGTTCAAACTTAATATATAAGCATATTAAGTTTGAACACGGTGCTACTACTGTTAATAATAAATAAAAAGACCCACAAAAAAATAGGAAAGGTAGAATATACTGTTGTCCAGCCTGAAGAAAATAAATACTGCAGGTGAAGTAAATGGAAACAGCGTGTCTTCACATTTGGCGGGGGGACGTGTTGCAGGTGAGGTTCAGATGCAGCAGCCAAACACAGCGAACACAAGGTGCTGCTGTAATTTGGGGATTTATTGGCACCCACTCCACTAAGAGTAAGTGCTGCTATTTGAAGGGTTGTGTAGAACCACGATAATAGAAAACAGTGCAGAGTAGAGAGAAAGTGTGCG
Source organism: Clinocottus analis (assembly GCF_023055335.1). Taxonomy (NCBI): domain Eukaryota; kingdom Metazoa; phylum Chordata; class Actinopteri; order Perciformes; family Cottidae; genus Clinocottus; species Clinocottus analis. The sequence goes on from NW_027175821.1 coordinate 4,173,736, forward strand.
TCATTTGTCCTCCCACTCGATGATTGTGTTGTGATTGTGTGTCACACCGATCTCTGGTGACATTTTTGAGAACGAACCAAATTGGTCGAGAGGTTCACTGAACTTACGAGCTACCGGTTCGCTATCAGATGTTCGTTGTGGGATGTCCTCCAAATCTCTGTAGCACTGTTACCGTTATTAGCACTGTTACTGTTATTAGCACCGTTACCGTTATTAGCACTGTTACTGTTATTAGCATTGTTACCGCTATTAGCACTGTTACCGTTATTAGCACTGTTACCATTGTTAGCACTGTTACCGTTATTAGCACTGTTACCGTTATTAGCACTGTTACCATTGTTAGCACTGTTACCGTTATTGGCACTGTTACTGTTATTAGCACTGTTAGCGTTATTAGCATTGTTACCGTTATTGGCACTGTTACTGTTATTAGCACTGTTACTGTTATTAGCACTGTTACCGTTATTAGCACTGTCACCGTTATTGGCACTGTTACTGTTATTAGCACTGTTACCGTTATTAGCACTGTTACCATTGTTAGCATTGTTACCGTTATTGGCACTGTTACCGTTATTGGTACTGTTACTGTTATTAGCATTGTTACCGCTATTAGCACTGTTACTGTAGCACTCTTACCATTGTTAGCCCTCTTACCGTTGATAGCACTGTTAACGTTATTAGTACAGTTACAATCTCGAACGTTGCACATTTAGCCGATAAGAGTAAATTAAAAGAATGAGAGACCCTATTAACTCCACTTAAATTAATTAATTTGGTCTCATTGTTAAAGCCTTAAGCATACATGTTAAATCCTTTAAATACATGTTTTATTAACACATGGATAAAACAAAGTTGTGATTTATCAAAGGTATATTTCTTTGAAATAGCTAGTTTCATTATGCAAGATAAAATAAGGAGAAAAAAAGGTCAAGAAAGTTTCTTCTCACAGTTTATAGATAAGGCCGCTCTATAAAAAGTGAGTTCCCAGAAAAGAGGTTTCAGAAATGAAGTCTTATGATCTCAGTTGGCCCAGCTGACCCTGGCCCAGTGCAGACTTTATAAAAAACCATCCATGCATCTCCTAAGTTAGAATCAGCGTACAGGAACTAAATGTCCGCCGAAAAACGTCCCTACAGCCAACGCCGAGTGTGTGTCTGTGTGTTTGTGTTGGGGGTCAGAGGTCAGCGGCTGTGACAGAGCTGTCTCCAGTAAATACAGCAGCGCGACTGATATATAGCACACAACATTAATCTTTTTATGTTCATTCACCGGCTGCTGAACTGTAGAAGGGGTGGGTGTAAAGCTGTTTTTGTCCAGTCTGTGTGTTTGTGGCACACACACACACACACACACACACTAATACCTGGGTAGGACACACACACACACACACACACACACACACACACACAGATCACTGTTTACACGCACTGTTCACTCTTGTAGCTGTCTGGCAAACAAACCCAATCCAGTACAGATACAGTACAATCCATCTGAGGTGAAATAAAAACAAAGAGCTTTTAGTGCAGAGACAGGCAGGAAGTGTGGAGACTCTGAACAGAGGAGACTCTGCTGTGGGCTTGTGTCTCAACCACTGCTCTCCTTCTTCTCTACTGTATGTCTTTATTTTCCTTTAACATCCCCCCCTACACATACACACTCTCCTCCTCTTCCTCCTCCTCCTCCTCCTCCTCTCTCACCCCCCTAAACTTCTTTCATTTCTGCTGAAGGAGAAGAAGAGGAGACAGAGGAGAGAGGAGGGGGTTGCGATTAGTTTCAGGGTTCCAGCCCACTTGATTGGCAGCTGGCAGCATATGGAGCTGTGAGGAAGGTTTGCCCACGCTCACTTCTGAGGAAACAAATATTTGCCTGAAGGGGGGTGAGAGAGAGAGAGAGAGAGAGAGAGAGAGAGAGAGGGAGCGAGTGAGGAAAAAAATATTAATTAGTTTGCAGACGCACCGAGAGATAAAAGTCGGCAAGACGTATCCATCAAAAGGCTGCAGAGTTAGCTGCAAAATGGAAATTTTCCCCAAGTTGACAGATCCAGTAGGCTGCTGGCAGGGCTGAGGGGGAGAGCACGTGCGCGCTGGGAAAAGCACTGAGGTGCACAACACAACAGCCCCAACGTGGCGTCTACATTAACATCTGTGCATACCTTAACATATTCTGAGTGGAATTAACATTTAGGCAGGCGTCTTCCACGCTTGAGAAACATCTCTCGAGCTAGCCTCTCCAATTATTTCTTAATTATCGTCTCCACATCCGACCAGAGTTGTGTGTGTGTGTGTGTGTGTGTGTGTAGATTGAAAAAAAAATCCACACATACGCAACACATCAGACGCACTCAAGGTAAACATACAGATGTCAGTAAAGACGCGTTGGCCGTCACCGCGGGATTCCTCCGCCGACGCAGAAGGATAATGGTTTTGTGAGGAGCCATCATGGGTTCAGATGTTGTGTGTTTGCTTGTGTGTTGGACCGCTCCGCTCTTTTGACTGTAATGGACGCTGTTTAGTTTTGCAGCTTCGCAACAGGGAACCTAGCAGAGTGTCAGCGACTGTGTAAACAGTTTATAATATACAATTTGGGAAACATGTTTACTCTCAAAGATGCAAAAAAAAAATGACACATCTCTCATCTGGAGCAAGGAAGGGTCCGCCAGGTAGGAATAAAACCTGAACGCAGATAGCTGGACGAAAACTAACGGCCCCAAAGCTCGATAATAAGCACAATATGTCGTTACTCAAACAATAAGCGACCATTTGTGTTGTTCAGTGAGGTAATTATTCCTCTCTAGTTGTTGTTGTCGCTGTGAGGTCGCTTGGTTTCATACAGAGACCAAAACCAAGCGAACAGAACAGGATCTGGCAACCCGCGCTGTAGCCGGAGATGCTACACTGACACCGTGGCGCGAGGTCAGCACGGCTGATGCAAGCTACTATGTCGAGGGCCTTAGTGCATGCTAAGTATTAGGATCCTCCATGAGCTGGCTATTTAAAAAATACGGACTATTTCTATGCATCGAGCTACATCAATAGACGCGTTACAAGAGCTGGAACTCCACTGTCCATATTTACGCCACTGTGCTGAAGCAATAGAGTTATTCATCTCAAGCAATAGCTTAGACGTGGATCCCTTTCCAAACTGCAGCAATTTGTCATTTTTATATTCCAGTTTGGAGCCACTGAATCCACTAATAAGCCCCCCCCCCACACACACACACACATCCCCCCCACCCAACAAAAAAAAAGCCCAGATGAAAGAGACTTGCTTTACTTTGATACATGGCGATCAGACACTGACCATGGGATCCATGCCGCACTGATAAGGTAATTAACAGACTATGATAGTGTAATTAAGCAACATCTGAGAAGAAAGGCTGCTGGAGTGGCGTGTTGGTGTGGGCGCGCATCAAAGCCCGTGGCACTGCTTTAAAGGGCCCTCTGCCTGTGCAGAACATTCGGTTTAGCGCCGCTCCTCCTGCTAAGGTATCGACACGGAGAGAAAGAAAAGCTTGTTATGCCGTCGAGAATTAGCTGACACCGCCGTATAACGGCATTGTGATGGAAATCAAATGCCTTTTTTTTGTGTGTGTGTGTGTGGAGCAATGCAGTTGTATGAAATGGACAGAGATCATATCGAGGGGAACACAGGGTCAGTCACTGATAGCTCCATTGTTAGAGAGCCAAATGGTGTCTCTCTCTCTCTGTATATATATATTTATATCAGTGCACAGTCTCAACAGATTTCACTGAATAAATGGAAGTTGCACAAATTCACTTATGCATTTACTTTGCTTTGCTTTACTCAGAATGCGTCTTTGTGGGGCTCGTCGTCGTCGGGCCTGGCGGAGCGCACTCCCTCCGCTTCCCTCTCTCCGTTTCCCTCTCTCCGCTTCCCTCTCTCCGTTTCCCTCTCTCCGTTTCCCTCTCTCCCCCCTTTCCTCGCCACCCCCCTCCCTCCTCTCCCTCTGTGCGCACTGAACCAGCACAAATTCGGTTTTATTGTATTTGTTTGTTTATTTACTCTTATCTCTTTTCCATTTCAGAGGCTTCCTATCAGAGACCTGCAAACCTCAGAAGCCGAGTGGCAGGGGAGCCGTGGGTTTACATTTGTGTGTGAGCGTGTGTGTAAGTGCACGAGTGTGTGTATGTGTGTGTGTGTGTGTGTGTGTTTGTTTGTGTGTTTCAGGGGATTGGTGTAAAATTAAAATACAAATAGAAAGGAAACATTGGAATCATCACTTTTGTTATCGCCTGCTATACGGTTTATAGCTCCCACTGTTAACAAACTCCTCCAGGGTGATGAAACAGAAAGCGCTGAAATGTACTCACTTCATGACTCAGAGAATATCTTTTTAAGTAATATTATAAACACGCGCCGAGGCTGCAATGGGTGCGAAACTCATTTTAGACATTAGATGAGAAAACACTCATTGCATCCGACGATGAGGCGCTCCGCCTCTGACGAGCACGTCTGCAGAGTTGTTTAACATATTTAATTCTGAGGCAAGTCTGTAGGATTTACCACCATGTCACAGACCGCCATAACATCCTGTAGCTCATCAGCTTTGATCAGTTTGGAGCTTCAACCATGTTGGATTACGAAAGGAATTGTTTCAGTTTTCTAACCATCGCCATACCTCAGTCGTCCTTCTGTGAGAGTGTAACTCTTCATGCGCCACTGAGCGACTTTTATAAGACTGTTTAGGCTGTTTTCTTTATGTATGGGACTTTCACTCAGCCAGACACTGCGTAAAGTATAAATTGGCCTTAAGAGTCTACAGCTACGCTAGCTCTGTTAGGCCGTATTCATGGCTAAATGTGAATGTAAGCATGCGAATATGCACACAGCGACAAAGCAGGTATCATACTTACCGCGTCCAATATCTTAGTTTAGCATGTTAGCATGCTAGCATTTGCACTGAACGTAAAGTAAAGCTGAGGGCAAATGGAATATCATTAGTTTTGCAAGGTAACCTGAAATGACGTTAATGGAAAAATGCTAACAAGCATTTAATCAGGCCTGTGGTCCAGCACCTTTACGCCTTTTATTAACGCGTGGGAGGCATTTAGACAGGCAAGAAGCACTGAGAGAGAGGATGAGAGCTAACGGAGAGTTAAATCAAACACATCTTAGCGCACCAGGCCAAAGGGTCACACCTACTTCATATCTTAGGAATGCAGTGCGCCAGAATGTCAGGGGTTTTATAAGTATGACAATAATACAACCTCAACTTTCCCCTGAGACGTCACAATGCGAGACCGTCCCCTTTTTTTTTAAGCTTTCATTTCAGAGAGCACTTTTAAAACAATCTGTTTCTGCTGGATGAATTATCAACGTGGTGTAGGCGGAGGGGCACAGCAGGACCAAAGAAATGTCTTTTTCCAATGTATCCACATCGACATTAGGTCCGTGGCCTTAAACCAAATTACATTTGGTGCGTTGAATGAATCATGAAATGCAAATACCGGCGCTCTCACTGCAGCTCCAGGTGTTGTTTGTTTGATCGCGTCCTGTAGCCTGTGAGTCACAGGGGGGGAAGCACAGAAGTTAACTTTTAAACTAGTTTAACTCTGCGGAGATGAAGAGCTAGAGTTCACGCCGACAGGAAATCACATGACGTTGTTGATAGAAACCAAATGTGGGTCTTCTTCTCTGTATCAACGAGACATTTCTCCCACACATACTGGCGGTTTTAAGACAGTGCCGCAAAGAAGCATAAAGTCCCATCAATCACTGCCTCATTACCACCAGCGACCAGCCACCCCGCGTACTTAACAGAGTGTGTGTGTGGGTGTGTGTGTTTGTGTGTGTGTGTGTGTGTGTGTGAGTCTCTGGTCCACTCGGGAGGAGAGAGCGAGCGATCTCGCCAGGATCTGAACTGCCTCTTTGATCTCCCAAAAGCCAAACAGAGGGAGAGAGACGCTCGCCCCTCACAGAGAGGATTAAATATCCCTGAGTCGGGACATCACAACTCCCTCTCAACGCCGCTCTCCCCCTCCTCCCTCCATCCCTCCATCCCTCTTTCCTCCGCTCCCTTTTCCTCCTCCCGTCTACCCTGGTTATCACTGAGTCTCCAGAGGGGCTGATGGGGAGAGGAGGGCGAGCGAAGGAAGAGAAGGGAAGAAAAAAAGAAAGTGAAGGAGAGACTGTGCGGTTTTTTAAAAGCCGAGAGGACATCTGGGTCCACGAGGACGTTGACTGTTTCACCCACACAGGGTCAAAGTCTGGAGAGGTCATCGCTCTGGCCCAGGGCGCTCTCTCTCTCTCTCTCTCTCTCTCTCTCTCTCTCTCTCTCTCTCTCTCTGAGAGGAGGGTGGAGAGGATGGAGGGATGTTGAAACAGCCACATGAAAGAGTACAGGAGGTCTGAGCTGTTGTGCTAACCCCCGTACATTCGGAGGTGCCCCGCATGACTTCCGTCCCACACACATCTCTGAGAAATTCCTCCATTGAAGGCTTTTCCTCGAGGAAGTTTTCTTCCAGACAAAAAAGTAAAGGTACGATTGACACCCCGATTCAACAGGATATGACTTCTGCTATGAATTCATTATTTTTGTATTCCTCTGCAAAAGGACTCTCTGGCTGATTATTTTTAGCAGGAATTCACGTGGACAGGAAGTCACAGGTTATGGTGCAACCTACATGTTGCAGAGTATTTGTCTTGATGATTGATGCATATTCTTATATCATATTCTTATTCTAAAACACTAAAAACAGTGCAACCATGCAGGTATTTTTAGTGAACTACCAGTGGGGATGATACACGAACCCCAACCAGCACCAGCGCTCTTTTTGGCACCACTATGGTACATGTTGGTGTTAAAAAATGGGACTGCTGGTGTTATTTTTGATTTGATTATGATTCGGATAGATTCAATATGTGTATATAATGTTTATATAAGCAGCACTGCACAGCACATATTCAGATACAAAGTACAGATTAGTAGTGCAGTGAACTAACCCTCCACATTCATGCACAGATAATGATTAAATGTTCAGTTCGGTATCAAGCGTGTATCACTGCATGACTTACACAGCACTCTTATCTGTGTCATACAAACACAGCACACATAAGCCCACGGTATTCCTTATCTGGCTAATTATTAAAGCCAATTACTTATTATACAGAGGAGCTTGATGAAAAACATTTGTAACGAGAAGCCGGGTGATTTTCTGCGTGAGTTTTCCATTAACGGCTTTATTTATAATACTATAATTATTTTGACCATAAATGACGCGTTAGGGAAAGGTCGAAGTTCTTTGTATACCTATTTTGTCTGTAGGCTGCAATTTCAGCGCGCAGACAATTTAAGTTAATTCTATTTAAACAGCCCGATGGCGGCTTTCCAATCTGTGCACCATACAACAGCCTCGATATCTGCACTGTCACAGCGGAAAAAGAAAAACTTTAACAGGAAAAAGAATGAAAGAAACCTTTAAAAATCAACTGAGGAGGCATCTCCCTCTCGGACTGGACATGCACAATGTGGTGTGTATGGAAAAGCGCTTATGGGACATCAACAGCAGAGGGCTATTGAGAAGTTCATTATAATCTCGTCTTTTGGACTACGAGGCTTAATTTATACATTGAGACTGAGACCGAATCGCCAACCGGGTAATGAAAGAATGAGTAACTGAATGAAAGTTGAGGCAAAATGATTGGTTTTAAGATTTGATTTAAAGGCCTCAACAGCATCAGACTGGCTGGTGTCCATATGGTTATTCAAGAGGAAGGGGGCGTGATGGGAAAAAGCCCTTTTGCCTTTTTCGGCAGGTGACTTCTCTCTCACTCCGGGTCCCTGGACTCTGGGAGGGGAGAGTCCTGATTGGAGTATAAGGTTACAGGAGGTCAGACAGGTATGAATGAGGACCTCAGAGTCTGATCTGACATAGACCGAGAGCCAATGCAATGAAGCTAAAGCTTGAAGACTTTCCAGGACTAGAACGTGGCAACAGAACGTCACAACAATGCAGTCTGGATGATGATACCTCAGCCACGAAGGAGTTAAAGGACTTATTGAATCTTGCATGAATGCACATGTATGAAAGCACAAGGCCTATAGATGGTGCTACCAAACCTCCAACTGTTGTTTTATTTGCAAGATGTTGCTAACTTCTTAAAGTTGTATTATTGGTAGATCTTAACCTCACTTTGTCCCCAGAGTCCTCACAGAGTGGCGTGATCTCTTGATCGCCTCTGAACAGTGAAGGGTGACACATTTAGCAGAAATGTATAATCTGAAGAAACTCGATGAAAAGTAGAGCGGCTGTGACAAAAAATATGCGATAAAGATATGGTTCGGTCTTTTAAAGCAAAATGGCAGAAGTGGAAGCAAGGAAATACATTTACTCTTCACACTTCAAGAAAAATAAATTAGATCTTTCAGCACAATCAAAGTAAGGATCTCACAGAGGCTGTGTGGTTATTATCAGCGTTATTGTACATTGGCGTGGTTGAAGAATGTTGCATCTATATTAATAAATTACATGATTTAATGCATCGCTTAGCACGCTAAGTGACACACCCACGAAGTTCGTGACCTTTGCAGTAGGGGCACGCTGGTTCTGGCTAACACTGGTTATACTGGGACAGAGAAGTGGACTGGTTATACTGGGACCAAGAGGCCGAATTGACCAATTATATTGAGCTTTGATACTGGACGAGTGGAGGGACATGAACCCGGCAGCAGACTCTGGAGGACTTGCTTACATGTTGTCTGCTTTGCCGATGTTTTATTCTGCTGTTGGTTCTAAGAGACGTTTCAGGTCTTTGTGTCCATTGTGTTCTATTTATTGTTGATCTTTCTTGTTCAATCGTCTGTGTTTTGTCTCTTTGCTGGTTCATTCTTGTGAAGCTACACACGTGGAAGGCAGTTGTATATTTATTATTGATAATAAGTGGTATTCCCAGACTGAAGAGTGCCCGTCTGTTGGTTTAGACTTAAAGGGTGTAGTTGCTGATGTTGTGCAATCTATTTTGTAGTCTACACTTTAATTTTCCATTATCATACGTCATCACTTATACATAAAAACCCTACTTAAATTACTGGAGGACGGTTTTGTACAATTACTTTTAGATGAGTAAATGCCTTTAAAGTAACAGTACTTTTACTTGATTACGATAGTACTCTTTCCGCTCTGCAAAATGGCCATAATAGTTATTTTGCCCGTGGCGGGTAAGGGTTAAAGTTAACTACCTTACCAAATGCTTTCACATTCCCTTTAATTTTTTTAATTGTACAAGCCCCCAAAAGGTTATTTCCAAATCTTCAACTTTGCCTTAATCCTTTCAGTGTGAGTGTGTACGCATTCAAACATATGTGTGTGTGTGTGTGTGTGTGTGTGTGTGTGTGTGTGTGTGTGTGTGTGTGTGTGTGTTACCTCCAGCTGAACAGAAGCGAAGGTCGGTGCTCTCTAGGAGGGGTTAATACAATCACCATTACAGCTTCCTGCTGCGGTGCCGGAGCGGAGGAGAGGGGGCGAGCGAGCCAGCGAGGGCCAGACAGAGAAAGGGGTTCCTCTGACATGACAGTGACAAATTGCCTTGTATTTATTCAAATGGTGTAATGTGATCTTTCGGCTGTGTTGTAATGTGTGTCTTCGGTGGTTGACCCCGCTGATGAGGTAGCGCTAACGAGCTTGTAAAGAGGAGAAGGCAAGGTGAGCCGCGGACAATGAAGTTAGTGGACGCTCCACCGACAAGAACAATATGCAGATAGACGCGCATTCAGACACACATCTGCAGAAAAAACGTTAATAATAAATCAGTTAATTACGGTCGGTATTTCAATTTTAATTTAAATACACTTTTAAAATATGAATACTCACTAAGTTACCAAGATTTTAGAGCGATAACGTATGCCACTTTTAATAAGACGATGTA
>NW_027175821.1:4188620-4193620 GCF_023055335.1 Clinocottus analis
TTTCTGTTTAGCTATATAGTGTTATTATCATATCATCCAGAGTCAATGCTAATGAAATACAATAATAAACACCTGTGACATTCATTTGAACGACAGAATAGTGTATTTCCAAAACAAGACGTGAGCCATTTAAGTAATTTATTGATTGAAACAAAGAGCATGCCTTTAGTTTAGACAAAATTTTACTTTTATTAGTCCACTTTGAACTAAAACTACCATTTATGTATTTGTATCCACACAACATGTTATCAAACTGTTGCTTCATTACACATCTAGAAGACACAGAGCAACATGAGACCAAGTGGATATTTCATATATATTCATTTATTAAATTTATCCATGCTATATTGTGGGATAAATATCGTTATCAAGATATATTGAGATTATTTTGGCCCTATCGCCCAGACCTCCACCCGATGAATCCGTAGTCCGCTCGTAGCTCTGTTTTTGGTCTCTACCACACGCTAAAGGAAATCTCTGTCTCTTTAGCTGCTCCACGCTCCACCAATAGTGTCTGCCCGACTCAATATTTGAACTGCGATGAGATGCGCTATATCTTTCATTCCCACCACACTGTAGCTGTGCCAGGCAGCTACATAGCTGCTATCTGAGAAGCTCCAGTGTTATGCCGGCTGAGAGAGAGAGAGAAAGAGAGAGAAAGAGCCAATGAAGCAGCCAAAAGTAACCTGCTGTTACTGTAACAAGGGACCCTGATAACACAGTAATAACAGGCTAATCGTATTTGGGTTCAGAAACCACAACATGCTAATTCAATTAGCTTAATAAGCCCCTGTAGATAAAGGGCTTGTTTCGGCTGTCGTGATTGGCTCAAGGTCCCAGGGAGGTGGTCCTCCGGGGCAGTACGTCTCAGCATCCGCCGCCACCAGCAGAGGGGGAACTTCCAGTATGTGTACCTGTCCAGGGTGTGCGTGTGCATGTGCGTGCACACCTTTTTCAGTAGCTTTTTTAGTAGCGGATGGAGGGATGCAGGCCTTGCCGGCAATACGTCATATCACGCAAAAAATGTGCTGGATAGCAAGTTATTTTTCCACGTCTCGCCCCAAGACTAAACGTTCTTTTGAGGCGACGCTGACGCGCTCGAGTTTCACCAACAGATCCTCCAGAAGGAGCAAATCCCCAGCTCTCCCACTTCTGCGTAAACTGTGCATCCTCTTAAAGTCTCAACAATGTGGACCGAAAAAAAAAGAAAAGAAAGTTGCCCGTCCCTTGGAACTTTCTTTATTGTTTGCCTCCACAAACACACAACACAATGCCGAAACAAAACCGTTCTCAGTCTATTGTCCCCGGCGCTGTGTCTCAGTTCACTCCGAGCGTCTGTCTCAGCGCGGGCTCTTTGTGTGGAGACGCACAGAAAGGCACGGCCGCATTGTTTCACCGGCTGAGGAGGAGAATGGAACTGTTACAGTGCTGGAGAATTGGCAGCTGAGCCCGGCGAGGAGATTCTCCACACAGTATTAGGGAGAGGGATCACGACGCTCCACCGCCGCGCTGGCCCCGCTCACCCCGCTCTCTCACACACACACGTACACACACACACACACGAAAACTAGACGCACACCCTCCCCTTCCCCTTCCCTTCCCTGTGAAATCTGCATTCTCTCTTAACCCTTTGTTTCTCAGCAGACGAGCTAATCTGTTTACGGGTGTTTGTGAGGGCGCCTTTGTTTGCGCCTCGCACATATGCGTGTGTGCACGCACACACACACACACACACACACATGCACGCACACACATTAATCTGCAGGCCACGAGCCAGCTGACACCAGCAGAACACAACGCCAATCCCCACAGACTCTCTCCTGCAAACACAGTTTCTCTCACTTCTTTTTCCTTCTCTCTCTCTCTCCATCTCCATCCCACGTTTCCAGATGTATATGCATACGCGTGTGCATGCAACATGCGACGACGTGCATATTCTACCCGGCTATAGAAGGTGGGGGGATGGTGCGTCTGATTTGCAGTACGTAAAGCAGATAAGAGGGGAGGCAGTGTCAGATGAACGGAGGCAGTGTAGGCAGAGAGAGAGAGAGAGAGAGAGAGAGAGAGAGAGAGAGAGAGAGAGAGAGAGAGAGAGACAGAGAGAGAGGACGGTGTCTGGAGGCAGAGAACTGCTGTAAACAGCGCGGCTCGTATTTAAAGAAGGATTTGTTCAGACGCGGAGGGCACAGCTGGATCTGTACTGTACACATCAGCAAAAAAACCAACAACAACAACAACACACACACACTCACACACAGACACGTACTCGCTCTCTGACTGGGCCCGTTCCTCTCCTCGCACCACGCTCGATCCCCTTCATCAAACGTCACAGCAATTTGAGAGATTAGACGGCGCGGATTAAGGCGCCACAAGGCTGCCTCTTTTTGAAGCGTCGGATGCCTTTGTGCTCCATTCTCTCCACTTCTTTCATTTCATAAGACGATATTATATCAAGCGGTGGTAAGGCTCTGGCGTTCACAATGGCAAGCGTCTCAGTCCATTCACCGACTCTGGGATATGTGCGAGTAATTATGTAAGAAGTAAACACTTCTCGCTGGCTGCTTATTCCACCTTGCACTGGCACACTTGTTTATTGGTCGGCCTTACTAGATTTCCTCTGCCTCTACTTCTGCGCTGATTAATGAGATACACACACACACACACACACACACTCAGACGAAGGCACGTGCGCACAACACCAGCTCCCCTCTCACCAACTTAGCAGCGCTATTAGTAATGATTGAACCCTATCCAGTGGATGTAATATATTAGCAGGGAGATTATTCTGACGTTAAAACATGTTCCCTGTGCTGACAGCATCATCAATCACCCTCACACTGCCTGTAGAAGACTCACACACTGGACATAATTGCTTCAGCATGGGGTTGGGGGAGAGAGGGAGGAGTGCGGGAAGGAGGGAGGGCAAGGAGAAGGAGGAGAGTGTGTGAGATTTAAAATGAGTGTTTGTATTTTTGCATGTTGGCCATCACGCAGGCGAGGGCAGCGCCGAGAATAAAGGACGCCGCTCTGCCTAAACTGGCGTTTTATGGTCCAGGTTAGTCTAAAATGGGCTCTAATCTGAGTCATTGCTCATGAAGAATGACTCCCGCAATTATTTCCGATAACTTAATGGGACTAAATGTCTCCATTACCGGCTGTCTCTTGAGGATCGGCCCCATACAGGTGGATGGAGCTTCTTTTCTTCGCTCGGGGTGGAAGACATTTTCAGAGCGTCTTCTTCCGTCAAAGCGGCGAAACCACAGTGGAAAAATACGCCGTTACCATGAGTAAAAGCCCTGCAAAAAATGTTTATATTATATTATAATACGGGTAGATGTTATAGCTATCAAGCATTCTGATTGGCTGAGAGTCACAGGGTGTAGTTTATTCAGCCGTAAAGTACAACCTGTTTACATTTACCAGCGTTTCATATCAGTGAGCACTCAGGTAGCTATTTTATATATATAACCACTTTATTCTTGTCTCCCTTTTCACTCAAACAAGTCCTCCTTTTACGCGTCGGGCCTATCAGCGCCCTTGAACAAAACATTATTGACGATACAGTACTGCCTCTCGTACCTTATTGCTTAATTATAATAGACAAAATGTACTTAAAAGAAGCAGTAATTAATGTTCTGGCCTCTTTGGGGCAGTGCAACAAGCTAAAAGACAACATTGACTTAAAGTAAAACGGTGACGTCATGCAGGCGACCCCTTTAACTTTACACAAGATAGATTTAAAGGACGCACACATCATGCTCATTTCCATTTTCATACTAGTATTTTGGGTTTCTAGAACATGTTTACTTGCTTTTAATGTTTAAGAAACTACATTATTTCTCTCATACTGTCCGTCTGAACATAGCTGTGTCTGAAACGCTGTCTCTGTAAGACCCCTCTCCTGATTGGCTTGTGAGAAAATGATGGTGCACCTTTGCAAAGGTAGTTCTCAAGCTGTGGGTGGAGATAATGAGATGGAGGTGGACTTTATGAGCCTGCATGTGATATATAAGTGGGTGGCACATCTGAATGGCTCGTTTAATCACATGTTCTGATGCCCAAATGTATGAGCATGAGCACTGAAAGAAGTGTCTTTCTTAACATAAAATAAAATAAGATAATCCTTTGTTAGTCCCTCAGTGGGGAAATTACAGGATTACAGCAGCACTGCTCAGTAAATAAGATAACAAAATCAAGTAATATAAGTAAATAGTAGAACGGTAATACAACAAAATTAAAAATTAGCAGTAAAAATAATATTTAAATATACAGATGGAATAAAAAAAAGGTATAAAAGTACTTAATACTTAAATGTATACACATTGCACTAGGAGATGAATTAAAGTGCTAAAGTGTTGATCTTTATTATGATATTAAATTATTATACATGCTAGATGTTGGATGTGAAGGTAATTTAAACTATTTAACACACTGTTGGATATTTCCATATCAAATTTGTCTTTGAAAAATGTAAACCTTCCAAGTATAACGGTGAAACAAATGTAGTGTAAGAGGCACAACATTTGCCTTTCAATAGGTTGAGAAGTAGCACAAAATAAAAGCACTCAAACACAGATTGGGTCGTCATCAATTATTCATTTTAATTGCCGTTATTGGGAATAACTCCGGTATGTGACGCTCATGCAGGTCACAACTTCTTTCCCTTCCTCGTCTGTTTGCAGCATGTTTCCGACCCCGTTGTTGAGCTTTGCTCTCACCTGCCCGTGACATTACTTTTTCATCACTAACCCACATGATTTGCATGCTGCTCACAGGAAAGCAGTCAAAAAAAAAAAAAAAAAAAAGAAGACCCCGGCTTGCGAAGCCCACCTTTGTATTTCTGTTATCTGATATAATCCTTGCTATTCCATGCGGCTCCTACTCCTTCTTTAGCTGCAACCATCTCTCTCTCTCTCTCTCTCTCTCTCTCTCTCTCTCTCTGTCTCTCTCTCTCTCTCTCTCTCTCTCTCTCTCTCTCTCTGTAATGTGATCCTGTGATT